>NC_091591.1:901369-921369 GCF_042767895.1 Penaeus vannamei | reverse complement strand
ACCAGCTCACACAGTACAATACTACGTACATGAATGTGCTAACAAAACCGTGTTTACCTAATGAGGACGTCCCTTGTCTGAGCCATAGTCAGGGTCCGAAAATTGCTCATATCGTTCCCTGCCGTGAACACGTTCCCAGAACCTGTTATCGTTGTGATAATGGTACTGACATCGTCAGCAGCCTCTTGTAAGGCAACAACAATTTCATCAAACATCTGCATGGATATAAGATAAAGTATAGATAGATTCATAAGTTGAGCCTGGATTGTACCGAATTTCCCTTACAATAAAATATAATATTTGATATTTTTTGTTTAGGGTAACAGTATTTTTTCGCAGTTTATTCCAGTAGGATCTATTCCCGTTTAAACATTAAACGATCTTTCTGCATCTACAACAGAGATATGTATGATGTTTTCTCTTTCCCTGCTGAAGCTTACAATAGCCAAATGGGCGGCGACGGCCCTCTCCCATCTCATCGGCCTTCCTGAAATCACACAACGAAGGAACTACCACAAGATCGCGATGCCACTTTCTCGCTGCTTCATTTCAGCAACACCCAGATCTCGTGTTATGAGAAGCGTCGATCATCATCGCAGCTCCGATGAGTGGCGAAAGGTAGATTCACCATCGATGAGTGTGTCGTTAACAGGGAGGCGCGGCAATGAATGTTTTTTTCTTCAAAGTGATTTAGAATAAGAGAAGGATTCAAGCTCAGCCTCTCTCATTTAGTCCTACATTCTAATGAGGAAACCCATGGTAGGTTTCAGTGACGAGGAAGGCAGTCCTACCAAAACTGCGATTCCATAGACGTCCATACAAGAGGAAGGAGAGGTCCTGAAATCGCTGCACTGACAGCCAACAAGACCACCTACCACAGTTAACCAAAGCAGGGAAAGGGAAAACAGACATAACTATCTCAAACACTATGAAAAAAAAAATAATAATAATAAACCTTTTCATTAAGAGAATTCTTCTTGTCAGGCCTGTTGAAAGTGATAGTCCTGACGCCTTCATGGAGAGTGACAAGAAGATATTCATAGCGAGAGTTGTCTGCCGTGGGGACTCCAGGAGGGGCGCTGGACATCCTTCTGGTTGAGTGTTGCCCTGGAGCGTGGTTATCCTTACCCATTGTCTTGGCATGCAGTCCCCGGGTGCATGAGGGGTGCGATCTAGCCGCAGTTTGGGCATGGTGTACCTTCTTGAAGTGCATTAGGCATCTAGTATTTTGATGAATATTTAAACAATTATTAGTGCATAGTGAGTGCTGCAGTAATCATAAATGTGTTTAAGGAGGTTGATGCAACATGCAATCTTGCATGATGTGCTCTCCTGAAACGGATTAGGTGTAGTATTTTGAAAAGCACTTTAACATTAATTGGTACAGTAATTATGAATGTGTTTAGAATACGAGGATGTTGGTAATATAAATAAACTCTGAACTGAAAAACTGAAAGACACTGAACTGTATATTCTGACCAGAGAGTACTTTCACTGCATCAAAAGTATGACCAAATTACAAAGGGCGTCTTCTGTACGTGCATAAAAGTTAATCCAATATTAAAGTTTAATCCAGATCTCTAGTGCACATGCGCATTGGCAGCGTCCAGGATCAATTTATAACACACTTCTCGACTAGGATTTAATATTAAGCTCATTTTTTAATCCTGCACATGCGCAGAAGGGACAAGTTAATCCCACCAATTATGTACTGTTGCATCACGAGTCCATCATGAACTTCACAGGCGCCATCGCTTGAGTTGCCATTCAGAGTTATTTTCGTCAATAACACCGATCGTCTTAGAATTTTCATAATAAATATTTATTATGAAAATGATATTGTATATATTTACTCAACTGATCAAATATCCCGATAAAGGAAATAACTTATGATAATGAATATAAAAAACAAAATAATCCCATGAGGACTGTGGCAAGGAACTCGTATTTGCAGGTTAGTGAAACATAAAACTATATGGTCAAGGTCACACAAGTTGACGTTTAAAATCAAATATGAACCAGTGTTTTAAAGAAGAAGTATGTGCTGAGTTTTTCTAAACTACTTTACTACAAAATTAGCAAGTATACTTTCGTATGGACCTCGTGAACAGCATCCTGAAGAAAACACGTTTACCTCGTTCAACATGATTCATCGTAGCAAAGAGCTGTTCGAGGAAACTGCGTGATGTATATTAATTGGTTAATGTCATTTTTGTACTTGAGTGTCATTGTAAAAAGGTTTTACTACAACAAATATAAGATGATCATGAAAAAATAAAATATTTCAAAAATAATCATGTTTCCCTCATAAGTAGGAGGGTGTCTCGTAGTTATCATATGAAGATCAAACTGCATCTTGAGTGACTGACTACAGCTTTCTATAATAATCACATTTTTTTCTAATATATAAAAATGAATATCAGTTTTCATTTATCCAAGTAAATTTTATACCGGACTGCAAATCTTTAGGTAAATTCTTTAATACTGTCTTCTATATCATCTATATAGGGAGATGAAGGGTACTTGTTGAATAAATATCTTTTGGATGATTTTGTTGCTTATTTACAGGTATGAGTGCATGACTTGCTCCAAACGCTACCCTATACAACATGCAACAGTTATGTGTAAAGAGCAATATTGCACAGAAATGTTTCAAAATACCACGGAGTTTTTTCAGCAATAAAAAGACAACATACCTCACTCCCACCCTTAAGATTTGTAAAACCTATTCCCACACGCCCAGAAATCCGAGACCAGGACTTTCACACCAGCAGCAGAGGGGAGAGCCATCACTACATCACAGACTAGGAACATCACAAGAATTGATAGATATTTAAAGAGACAGTCCATTAACACACGATTTCGAACAAATCATATTTGAAACAGATAATCCTGAAGAAATGTGTACAGAAAATAGAGGTACGAACCTTCTTACTCTAATATGATTCTAGTCTTAGTTTTCAATTTTAGGAGGCATTAGGAGAACATTAGGAGGCATAAAGAATTGATTAATAATATGAATAAGTTTTTAATGCCTTGTCTTCAAACATGTAGGTACGTCTGGGATAAAAAAAAAAAAAAAAAAAAAGGGAAAGGTGGTCTTCAGAAGCAACTGAGTTTATACTACAGAATACTTTAAACAATTGGGGGGCAAAGCAGTGCAGAGATTTTTTTTTTTTTTAATGGAAGATAATTAACATTATGAAAACATTAGTATGAGTCTCAGTTTCATGAAATACACATTAAAATTAATAGACATTTTGAAACCTAAGGGATGTCTAAAATAGGTTTTTAAATATAATTACCAAAAGCATGCCATTACAAAAAGAAAGAAAAAAAATTAAATCTCCCTAAAGAGCGAATTTCACGCGCGACATTTCTCTTCTCTCCAACATGTTTTCGTGATAACAGTAGTGACAGAATAATGAGTACGACAATTTTTACTGAACATTATTATCGCGCCGTTTGGCAGCGGAGATTGTCGTCTTCGGTACGGACACGGTGGATTAGAATTAAACTATTAAGAGTTAAGGGACGCTACAGAAGACGCCCAAAGTGATTGTGACAGCACCCTCATCAGCACAGCCATGATGTCGAACTTCTACCCTACTCAACCGATATTTCCTCGCTACTATTAAAACAAAGTGCCAGATTAACTATTGCCCTCCCTAAACCTGCCCACACCTTACTTATAAGTTGCAAACCATTCTTTTGGTTTATACCTAAATTTAGCTTGCTTAATAACGTTCTCAAGTTTAATATCTTGTCCTCAGTAATGCTGGATTTAATGCTTCTTTAATTTTAAGGTATTGGTGAATATGTAATATGTAACTAATTGTGTTTATTCTGTTGCAATAAGGGTAATGCACTGCAGACACCATGCTTTATATAGGCTTACACGGTGAGTCTACTATGAAGGAATCGTACCCTGCCGCACATTTGATTTACACATACAGTGCTTATGAGTCGCGCCCGAGACGTGCACGGTTTACTTAAATTCAGGCCCAGCTGTCTACATATGTCTGAAGCATAATTAGTTGCCTATTTCGTCAGAAGATACAGAACCTTACACATTAAATTTCTCTCTACAGTATGATGGTACTCTAATGAAATTAATCCCAAGTAATTAACACCCTTCACGTGTCAGATGTTTTTATTACACTCTCAATCTTCAGGCATCTTAGTAAGGTTGCTGACAAGTAACTTATCATCCTCCTTATCCCTTTTACTGGCCTGGTACACTTTTATTTCAGCCCTAAAGATGATGTAAACCTCCTTACCAAGTTGATCCTCCTTACTGCTGATTTTTTCACCTCACAGTGAAACCTCCTCTATGCCACTGCTCTGGTCAAAAGGGGACCATGGATCACCAGCAACCATCTATAGAAGTCTATCAGAGCTTACCACCAGATGCGCCATCAGTGCAACCATATGCTCCAAGGCTGGACGGTTCCCACTTAGCACCTCTATACCCAGCCTTTCCCCTTCAGCGGATGCAAGTGTTCACTTTGATTTCACTTCTGGTACTTCTGTGCCTTAAGCAAGCATACAAATTCGCAAGGAATAGATGCAGAAAAAGGATGTTTCATCAGACAACAAGGGCAGAACAAGAGGGACAGGCAGACCGGTTAACGGCACACAGACGACGGTTTTACTCGTCACCGCTCTGTCCTCGGTACCTTGGGCAAAGCAAGGCAAAGACCCCTTTCATTCACCTGCTCACAAGCCCAACCTTATCATAAGGTAGAGTGGCGAGACTCCTGAGGCCAGATTCTCAAAAGAGCCTTAAGTTAAGGCGCGCTGGAGGCCTTAACCGTCCTGCGGCGACCTAAGTTAAGGCCCGTCAAAAGCGCCGTATCTCGGACTCAGCATCGTATGCACAAACGGTTTTTAAGGCGCCTTATCCATGCCCTAAGTCCCGCAGAGCCGCAAATCACTTAAGGCGTCGGATCTTCGGTGGCCAATCACAGCTGCCGTTTCAGGCGGCTTTTAGGGTATCTTGACCAATCACAAGCCGTAAATGCCAATCGGCTGATTTCGTAAACACAACGCTGTGTCCAGTCCGTGGCATGATAAAACTTTTCAACAAAATTGGTATTATTGAAAATGTAACCCCACACCTAAATTAAAGAATCTCAGCTTACCCAGTGGTACAACACATCATTCTAAGAATTTGCCTCTATACCATTTTCTGCGCAAATTGATAATAACGGTGTTACAGAGGGTATAAAATGCACAATTTCCAGGAGCCGCAGTAAGCTTACGCCTTCAATGCCGCAACAAATGACAAAAAGTCGTTAAGATTGACGGAAAATCAGACGGATTTGTAGCGGATGACGTAGGCAAGGGAAATCATGTGAGCCAATTAGATTCGAGCGTGAACATGATGTGAACATAGACACTCAGTAGAACCAAACAGATATGGAATAGGTCATCACGTGGCGAAAGAAATGTGTCAATATACTATGCTAGTATTCTAATGATGTTTCTCGAAATTACCCCTCAAATTAACTGATATGTATCATGCCCTCCCCAGCTATCGGGACCGATATCGTAGTTACACTTCGTTTGCGAAGGAAATGAGCGCTAGATTCGCTCGGAGCACGACGAAAGCTATTATAAAATTATTCTATTCACCCAAAAAATGGTGTGTGGTTGCATCTATCGGGAAAAGCAAATCACAGTTATGTTGGAATGCTACACTTGTTGCCTTATCTAGGATTCCACAGTTAGTTTATGTACACCTAATGACACCGTAATTGAGTAAAATACAAATTGTAATGTTGTATTAATTGTTCTAGGGCTGAAAATGTCATTTACGCTTCGCCGTAAGTTGCTAAGGCTGCTCTCCCCCTGCCTTAACCGAGGGCGCCTTAACTCGCACCAATATGGCGGGCCCCTTCCTCTGTGCATGGGCCGTAAGATCGCTGGCCGTAAGTTAAGGCGCCTTAAGGAGATATGGCGCCTTTACACGTTTGAGAATCCGACCCCTGGTTTGACAAACGAAGTGCTACCCTGTGGGGGCTGCCTGTGAAAATCCTCGTCTCCATCACCCGCAGCACCGGCAGGAGGCCCAATGTTGGCGACCGCTGAAAGAATAGTGACAGATCGCAGCCTCCGCTGGTGTCGTGATATTGAACGAACAGAACATTAATCGAACAAAATACAGCATAACGTTATGCGCATGAAACCCTCCCATAAATAGTAACCCCGAGAGATATTTACGGTATCCGATCTTTATTTGATTTTAAGATCTGTTTTTGTTTGTGTAAATGATAGTGGTTATAGTGTAATTATAGGGCGTTTGGATGTGTGTTGGGCCTTTCCTTATTTCCATGCGTTATTGACAAGCGTCAGTGTTTGTAGTGAGTTATATATATATATATATATATATATATATATATATATATATATATATATATATATATATATATATATATATATATATATATATATACATATATATATATATATACATTATATATTAATTTGTCGTATTCTGAAGTTAAGAATTTTATATGGGACATACGATTAATAAACTAGAATTATCATTAACGTTTAATTTCACCCTCATTATTAGTCTGACAACAAAGAAAGGAATAAAAGATCTTGAAAGGCTTAATGGTCAACCTCATGTTCCCGAAACTTAATCACCCTCTCATATTTACATATGTATATATATATATATATATGTATATATTTACGTATATATATATATCATCATCATTGCGGAGCTAACGCCGACGGGGGCGCATAGCCGCATCCACCCTGCGAGGATCCCTCATGGCAAGTCGCCAGGCAAGGACTCGGCCCATCTCGAGCTCCTCACGACAGGTTTGATCGATCTGCCCAAGCCACGACTTCCTAGGTCGACCCATAGGGGTGTCTCGGACAGAGACAACCTGGTGGGCGGGATCGTCCTGGGGGAAGCGAGCCAGGTGACCGTGAGGCCTGAGTTGGCGATCACGGATTGTGCAGAAAATAGGTCATGTGCCAGTCTCATGGTGCAGCCATTGGTTGGACACATGGTCCCACCAACATTACCCCATGATCCGGCGCAAGGACCTTGCATCAAGGCATCAAGTCGAGACTCCAAGGCACAGGATAGTGTCCAGGTTTCACTACCGTAAAGCAAAACTGGGACTCTCAGGGCCTTGAAGACACGAAGCTAGGTCCTTCTGCACAGGTATTCTACAAATACTCTTGTCGAGAGAGTCCATGACCCCTGCTGCCAGGCCAATCCGTCTGCTGACTTCAAGGTCTGACAGCCCAGAGTTATGAACTACACTACCAAGATATGTAAAGATCTCTATGCCTTCAATGTCCTCGCCGCAAGCACGTACCGACTGAACAGGTTCTCCTAATATGTCCCCAAAGTCCTGGATCTTGCTCTTGGTCCAGGAGACCTCTAGACCCAAGGGCTTCGCTTCATTACTAAATGCATTGAGAGCCACCACTAGGGATTCCAAAGACTAAGAATGGCAACATCATCAGCAAAGTCAAGGTCGGTAACCTTGATATTGCCCAGAGTTGCTCCACAATGACTTTGAACAGTAGCTCTGCCCAGTAATCAGTCCATGCAAGGTTTGAAAAGCGTTGGTGCAAGGGCACAGCCTTGCCTCACTCCTGAACTAACAGGAAAGAAGCTTGACAGGCCCCCACCACACTTTACAGCACTTTCAATACCAGTATATAGACTTGCTATTAGTCCAGTAATCCTTATTGGAATTCCTCTCAGTCTCAAGATCTCCAAGAGTGATTCCCGATGCATCATATCGAATGTCTTCTTGAGGTCGATGTAGGCTGCAAGCAGCCCACACCCAAACTCACAGCGGCGCTCTACAATGACTCGAAGCGCAGGGATACGGTCTATTGTGGACTTACCAGGAGTGAATCCAGATTGCTCCAGTCTCTGATGCCTCAGTAGGCGTTCTCTGATATGTCTCAGAAGGATGTGGGCAAGAACCTTGCCTGGTATACTGAGCAGTGTGATGCCTTGGTGGTTGCTGTAGTCCCATCGGTCCCCCTTCCCCTTCCAGAGAGGGATGACCACACCCCTCAACAGGTCAGGGGGAACAGTACCAGACCGCCATATGGCAGCCAGGACAACATGCAACCCCCGTGCCATAGGTTCACCACCAGCCTTTAACAATTCAGTTGGGATGCTGCAGATACCAGCTGCTTTACCACTTTTCAGCTTGGAGATCGCCCCCCTAACTTCGGTTAGGGAGGGGGCATCCTCACTGATGGGTGGGTCCGGCAACGGAATCTTGGCACTACCCGCATCCAAGTTAACTTTTGGTGGGTCAACCTGATACATCTGCTCAAAATACTCAGCCCGCTTGGAGTTCAGCCTTCTCAGGGCTTGGTATGCAGGACGAAGGTCATGTACTAAGAAATGGCCTTCTACCTCCTCAGGAAGATTCCTAATAAACTGTTCCTTGTCCCTTCTTAACAAAGACCGAGTTCTGCGCACCTGAGAACGGTGCAAATCTCGATCCCCTGCCAGATGAGACGCATGACAAGCATCTTTGGCATCAAGTGTCTCCTGCATGATGAAATTTCGCCTTGCTCTCGGGCGTTCACCAATCGTCTCTTGGGCTGCATTCACGTTTGAAGGTGTCCCACAGAAGTACAGGGTCCGTCAGATTTTCGAGCGCTGTGAAACGACCAGAGACTGCCTCAGCAAACCCGCGGGCACATTCCCCCTCCCTTAGCCTGTCCAAGTCAAACACCCTGGGGTCATTATTGGTCCGCTGGGGGGTTTTGAAATGGACTCAGAGGGTAGCCACAACCAATCTATGGTCAGTACCACAGAACTCGGCACTCCTATACACCCTGCAATTCTGGAGGATCCTCCTACGAGTACTTACGAGTAAGTGGTCGATATCCTTAGCTGCATTACCCGCATCGCTGTACCATAACCAGCGATGTGGGTCAGGGCACTGGTACCAGGAGCCAGAAATCCTCAATTTCTGGGACCTAGCAAAGTCCCGGAAAAGGAGGCTATTCTCGCTGCCGGTATCAGCTCCTGAACCATGGGGACCGACAGACATCTCATAGCCAGCTCGATCACAGCCAGATACCGCACTGAAGTCATCTAGAACAACACGAATATCTCGCCGTGGACACCTGTCTGACACAGACGGTAGTTTGGCGTAGAACAACTCATTCACATCAAGTTTACAAACATCAGTAGGAGCATACACAGCAATAAAAGACATGAAGCCAAAAGACAGCTTCAGTCTCATTACCATTATATGCTTATCGACTGGAGTAACCTCTACTACCGGGTACAGTAGTTATTTGTAAAAAAAAAAAAAAAAAAAAAAAAAAAAGTTTATACAGTTCTTTTATTTGTTAAACAAATGCTTGCAAAATAAATAAAGTTTACTACTTCACGGATTTCGCCTATCACGGGTTCTTTTTGGAACGTAACCCCCGCGAAAAACGAGGGTTCACTGTGTGTATATGTATATGTATATATATATATATATATATATATATATATATATATATATATATATGTGTGTGTGTGTGTGTGTGTGTGTGTGTGTGTGTGTGTGTGTATGTATGTGTGTATATATATATATATATATATATATATATATATATATATATATATATATATATATATATATATATATGAATATATACATACATGTGTGTGTCACACACTGCAAGATCACCTTGGTTCGTCACCGTCATCTAGCTGAGCCCAGGTGGCGGCATTAGGTCGCCTGTGGTTGACCGCTACACAACGGGTGAGAGTAGGTCGATATGCTCAAGACCTTCGGCGATGAAGGGCTCTCAGGACCTTAAGTTCATAGTTTTCTTTTGGTTGGTTAAATAGACGATTTGACACCCACAGTAAGCATGGCCTTGGCCTTTGCGTGATACCATGGCTGTTTTGTCTGGGAGCCTTACCGTGCCTGCCTTACGGTGCACAGAGGGTTATTTTTTGTTTGTTTTTTTGCTTAGGGACTGGTATGGCAGACCATCTTATGACTGCCACTCTAGTTTGATTTGCTGATAGAACTGAATAGGCAGGCAGGTGCCCCTTCCTTGTCAACGCCTTCGGCCACCTTACAACACCTGCTAGACTGACCCCCTGGCCAATCATATCACCCACGCTATGGCATGATCATGGGTGATGTCATTAAATTATCATATGCTGGAGAGCCCATCTCTTGTGAGGTGACTCTCCAGATCTTCACCCTCACCGAGATGGCAGTCTCCCACCTCTTTAAAGTCCACTCCGGCTTTAAATTGGTGGTAGCCAAACCCAAGCAACTGACCGCATTTCTTTCCGCCAAAGACCAAGGAAAGTTATAAGATCATGGCTTAATTCCCGTTCCTTCACCAGAAACGGGAGCTAAGTGCATGGTCGTCGCCAAAAAGATCGACAGGACGATCCTCCCACGATCGTATGAGTCCATCGGCCAAGAAGTATCCGCCAAGAACGATGTCACTGTCTTTGAAGTTTACAAGTAACGAATCGATAAGATTCGTGTCTTTGTTTCAGAAGAAGCACAGAAGCTTCTCTCACGTGGGATCATGATGTTCAATACATCAGTCCCAACTTATAATATTGAACCAGGGCGTTTTATTCGCCTTGAGCAGTGCTTAAACTACTACAGGTTCAATCACAGTAATCATAAATTTACAGGCACACAGATGCTCTCGTTGTGATGGCAAAGCCACTTCTTCGCCAAATGCAAGGAGTGCATCAAATGCTGTAAATGCGATGTGTCGCACGTTACAGTTAGCAGATCCTGCCCCACAAGAAAAGAAGGCCTGAAAGCAAAATGAACTCAGCTCAGGGAAAACAAAAACAGCTTCTTCGTAAGACCACAACAGCCGCTACACTATCCGCTACACTATCCGGCACTGTTATCACGGCACGTTTTCTGTGTTCAGTGGGATTACACAGAGAACGGAATTCCAAGGGGGCAAAAATAATTAATGCTTCCCTTAACTAGAAGCAACTCTCGTGAAAGGTAATGGAAACAATTACTTAATAATGTAAAATTGATGTGCAGAGCATTCTTTTAGTTTAATCAATGAGCGTTACTTTACTTTCCATTGATATATATAAAGTACTGCTCTGAGGGAAACCCGACATGTATTAATTTCCAAAAGATAAGTGAGGATAAAAATGCAAAGTACGGAACAGGACACCTTTCAGGTGTTGTAATAAACACAAACTCGTTATAATTACATTAGAATAATACGATATCTCTGTGTATCTAAAAAAAAAATGTTTTATTTCAAATGATCAGTTATAACGAAAATCTAATGAATTTATATAATGAGCAATTTCAAGGTAATCATGAAATAATGCTTCCTTTAAAAATAGAACTAATTAGATAACATGGCGCCTTTTGTGTAACACAGTTTAAAGTAATTCTTAAGGGTTAAGTGCAGTCATGGAAAATAAAACGATAGATTTTGTATATACTATATGCTTCAAATGTGTTAATGGTTTAACTTTTCTAATACTCTATATTTTTGATGGAGTTGGAGGGTAATGACGTAGAAGAGTGGCTTAGTTGAAATATGGCGGAATGAAGATTGGAGATTGTTGTCGAGATTTCTGCGGTAAAGGTCGAACGACAACCTCGTGGAGGGCCTTGCAACCTTATCAACCTTCAGCCACGGTTTAGAGTCCTCTGTGTGTACAGCCGTCTTCAAATTATGTCTTTGGCGGCATTCTGCGTGATCAACATTTCATTGATAAACACCTTAGTCTCAATATACGTATTTCATTATCCTATGATGGCATTGTTTTTGTTGAGGTCTACAATACTTACTCTCATCTTTTTGATATTCGTGAGTAGATCTAACGCTCGACTTATATGAACTGCAAATGCCCCAAATTAAGGCATTTTGGCAACCCTGCGGCCGGCCGGTTCCGCCCAGATTAGCACACTATTAGTACAGATTAGTACAACTCTGCCTCCACCTCCCCAAATCAATACCTTTACACCTAACACAAACCCAAAAATACAAACCATTTTACACGTTTCTCTCATTGCTGCTAAATACAACACCAAAAAAATGGCAAACATTGTCCCTATCATACTACAAAGAATCAGCTTCCCGGCATTGTTGTCTCGGAGATCTTCGAGGACGACAACCTATACATTCCTGAATACGCCACATCAGGACCCACAGCAAATGAGGTGACAAATAACAACCCAGGGACTTATTGCTCCTCACAACAGACACCTCGTTTTGCAACCATCACCAAAACGAAAACCCCCCCAAAAAACACACACACACACACAAGCACTCAACACGACAAAATACTGAACTTAAACGCAGATCTCACCACCAAACAAGCACGCAAAAAAAGAATCACCCGATCCTGCAGCCCCGTCATCATTCGTTTAGATGACACCATTCTTGACGACGAGAGTAGCGGCTCCGAGATCGACGTCGAAGTCGTTCGCGAAGCCAGGGAAGAATTCCCTCTCCCTCTGGAGGGCGCAATTTCCGTGCTCCCTTCCATGGGACTTCCACCCTGCGTCCTGCTCGCAGGACTCTCTCCCTGACCTCGAGGAACCGACGGTTGAAGCTCGATTACAGAACCGCTACCGGGATTAGGTAACGCCACGCTAAGTAAACACAGGTAAAACGGGTTTACCTTGAGTGGTATGTAACTGATCGTTCAAGTAAATGTAAGGTAATTTTTTCGATCCGTAATAATTTTTACTGCTTTCTAGAACGCCCAGATGTGGTCCTACTGAATTCTGTATCCATCATGAATGGCTATAGAATTCGGTACTATGGTTACACATCCAGGCACTCAGGTCCAGTATCCTCATAAAATCCACCATCACCCATGAGTTCCTCACCTTCTCAGTCACTCACCCTGACTTAATGGCAGTCAGGTTTTTCACCCCACAGGACTCCATTCTCCTTTCCACTGCCTATATGAGTGCCAAAAGTAATTTGCCTCTTGCTGACCAACAAATTATTTAATTATACAAACCTTCCAGTCTTCTTTGCCAGAGATATCAACGCTGCTCACAGGACACTACGCCACAGTACTCACAATGCTCACGGTAGGCAACTCTTTTCTATCTTTGAAACAAAAAGACTACTTCATTTCATACACGAGAGGAAAGGGCCGCCCTGATCTCGTTTTCGGGAACATGGCAGCACTTGCCTACCACACACACCTACAACTCGGTCTGAACAATGGTTCAGACCACATACCCATCATAATTAAAATATCCACATCACCAATACTAAACAAAGAGAGACGGTCCTCCTGGTATAAAACAATCGGACTGGGAATCGTTTAAATCAAATTAAACGATCAAATTTTTCAATTTAATTTTGACGACTTGATTCCCAAACTATAGATCGTTATTGGAAATGTATCTTCGTTTCCATCGCCTCAACTTTGCAGAGCACCATTCCCAGGTCTCGGTATAAAACACGCATATTTCAGACATCTGAAAGGACAAAACGTCTTCTGACTTGTTTTCGAAGTCGTTTTACTCAAAATCTAAATAGACTAAACCATGTTCGATGGGACTTATCTATTCTAAGAAGACACGTCATCGATAGTCTTGATAACGACCGACTAGATAGGCTGCACGACACCTGCGAACTCATAGCCCCCATCTCGTGTGAGGAAGTAAAAGAAAAAATAAAAAGGTTTCCTCGTAAGGCTCTAGCCTCCTCACGGATCAGACGCGACGCTCTTATTCATCTTCCTGACAACCATGTACAAGCTGTGACTCACCTTTACAACGTCTCTCTCGGTACCGGCTCAGTTCAGTTCAGTTCGATTAAATTTCCGGTCATGCTTCGCCCGGGCCTTTTCTCTGGAGTGGCTCGGCCTGTGTCAACTATTTCTAGATAATTCATGTGTTTTCTTTGAACTATATGCTTATCGTAGTGGCTGAATTGCGAGGAAGCGATCCAGCTGCCAGAGAGTAAGCATGTGGCAAACCCTTTTTACCAGCCCGGCGGCTGTGGTGGGTGGTCCCTGTCTTAAAAATTGTGTTCACGATTCCGCAAGTAATGTAACAGGGTGGTAGTATGACTTCGGTACCTCTTTTTGTATTTGGAGGAAGGGCCAGTGGCTCATAACCTGAAGCATCTGAGTACCACTTGGCAGCGAGTGAATTTGTGATATTTTCTCTATGAAAATACAGACTCTAGAGCAACCATTGACTGTTTACAGCATAGCATGCCCTAAGACAACATCTACCTCCTGACATCTGTACTAACCAAAGCCCAAAGAATTCTCAATCAGGGTAGAAGAATTATCTTAAACTGGGACCCAAGCCACATTGGCATTCAAGGGAATGAGCTTGCTGACAGATATTCCACTGTAGAATGCTTAGATTGTGTGCCATGATGGTTACTCAGAGTCGCTTACATCATACTCGTCTCCAGCTTCAGAAGCCCCAGTGCTGGTGGCATCTGATATGTATAAATCCTTGTTGATTGAGGATCGTATATCTTCCTCCAAGTTTGGCACTCTGGTTAAGGGTCTACCGGGAGAAGTAGAGCCTAGATTAGAGATGCCATCTCGAGTCAAGGGACCAGACCTTGGCCGTACAGACTCGGCCTGTAGTGAGGGCATCTGCTGCACAGTTTCAGTCTGTCCTGACAGACTAGCTGGGGTTTCAATTGCTGTATCACCCGAAGCTAGCCTGCCATTCGAGGATTTATGGAGGGGAGTGTGGCTCTGCTTTGGTTTGGAGGCTTCGAGCTTCCTTCCCTTCAGTGCTGCAACAGTTTGGGTCATAGCCGTCATGGCGACCTAGACTGCCTTCTCCGCCTCCTCACTGGTCCACACCAAGGCTGCTGCTACTGCAGAAACTACAGCACAGGAGAGTCATATCCTTCTCTTCAAAGAAAAGATTGTCGTCTGCTGCGGGGATCTTTGCTGTGGCCTTTGAACCTAATTTTCCTTAGGTTCTTTTTCTTGCCACTAGCAAGCCCGGGAAATTCCTCTGGATTGGAGGTATCCGGTTTTGGCTGGGGAGGTGTCTCCTTCCTCTTAGGAGTCTTTTCCCTTTTATTCTGTCTCCAGGCATATGTGCCTGGGGGCTCTGGGATAAAGTCAGGACGCTTTTTGGCTTGTTCCTGCTTCTTGAGGACTGCCTGTTTCCTGTACGTGAAGCACCTCAAGGGCTCTGGCACATAATTCCTGAGCTTGTACAAGCCCCAGTTACCTAGATCAAGGGTGGTGATTGGGGCTCCCTTGAGGTTGACCAGGACTTGCCTGGTTGGAGATTTCCCGTTGGTCACCTCCACGTCAAACCCTAGTGGAAAACCCAGTAGCACCATCTTGGTTCTTTTCTTTTGGGAGGTCAGTGGCGAGGTACACACTTTTCTCCCATCTTTAATCACCTTGGTTTCCTGCAGGAAGCTCAGGGTGGCTTTGTCTTTGGGCATGATGACCATGCCCTCATCTCTGGCAATTCAGACTGAAAGTCTGATTTGCCTTTCCTTTTCCAATGCCCTAACCAGCTGGTAGGCATTGTCAAAGTCTTCAGGCTTCTTTGGTACCTTAAAGTACATGAAGTGATTTGGGGTGGGTTCAGAGTCTCCTTCAGAGTCCATTTCCACCCTGCGTCGCTTCGCACCTCCCCTTTGATGGGGTTTAAGGCTGGTTCAGCTTGATACCCATGCTTGCCTTTGAGAATTCTGAGATGTCAGATTTCTCTCAGTCTGAGCTGCAGGCCTGGAGAGGCCAGCCCTTGAATCCAATTGCTGGACTATTTCATGGACAGACTTTGTTGGGGGTGATTTTTCTGTCTTGCCCATTTTCTTTGTTGCAGGCTGGACACGATAGGCCTGCACTTTTGCTTTCTTCTGTCCCCCTGTAGCCTTGTAAGGCCTCAGGGTGACTGCCTTGGTCAGTTCTATGCTGTGGTCGTTATCTTTTTTATCAGTTAGAGGGGGGGTGGTTCTGTTTGTATAAGCCATGTGATATTAGCTTTCGTTCAGCCTCACGCAACCCCACCCACCACAGAGTGCAACAAGGGGAAGCGGTATGTTGGAGCACATTTTCTAACAGCCACAGGTGCTAACATGAGGGTATACGCAGCCACTGTGTTGTTTGTGGGACGGCGCTCACGGGACCTGTGTGAGGCCAAACAACACAGCCGATTGACCTGACCGGGCCAGTCAGGCCGCCCATCTTGTTGGAATAGAGGACCAAAGAGGCGTGTTGCTAGCTCATTCACGGCATCGCTCAAACTCCAGGACTCCAGTCTCCTCAGCGCACAGGGCTGCCAAGCACGGCAAATGCATGGGTAGGTCATAGAACCTCTGGGGAGAGACCAGGGGATGCAGACCCTCCTACTGGGTAAGCATCATTGAAAGTGAGGCTCAGCTCTTCCTAGGTGTTAGTCAATGGGGGGTGGCTGCCTCACCGGGAGGAAGAGGGAGCAGCCTCAAGACCAGCCAGCCTAGGAAGTTGAGTCGGTATGTGTGAGAGGATGACACCTCTATTTTCGCTAAGGCCCCTTCTAGTAGGTCAGTCTAAGGGGAGGGCCGCCTCAACGAGAGAGAGGAGGGCCACCCGAGGACAAGAGTGACTAGGTGGTCTTTCATGGTTCTGTGAAAGAGGATGACACCTCTGTGTTGGTTATATTCTGCGAAGCCACCCAAAGGCTTGACAGAAGTAGGGATAGTACCATGACACTATCCTGAGGTTGTGTGCTTCGAGGATGACACCTCTTTCTGGCTTTTGTCCTTCCTGTGGTGCTAGTTAGTGGGCAACGAGAGTTGAGAGGGGGCCAACCAAGGATCAGCACACCTGTGCAAGGGACAAGTTTTTGAAGTGCCACCCCAAGGGCTTTTCAGAAACATGATAAGGCATTAACCTCAATAATGCCATGCCATCAGGGACACTGTTCAGTTTAGCAGCAGCTAATATAGCACTGAACAGGTGTTGGAGGGGAGCTACCTACCTAATCATGCCTAGCCGAGCGAGTTAAGGTGGCAAGATAAGGTCTGCCAGACCGGTCCCTATCAAAGAGCGGCAACTCTGTATGTGCACCGTAAGGCAGGCACACTAAGGCCCCCCAGACACACCCTCCCCTTTGGGAGGTAAAGGTCTGCCTACGTCTGAGCACGAGCCCGAAGAGTCATTCTAATGCCGAAGTAGTGGTGATAGTAAAATCAGGGCTACAAGGGGCGAAACCAGCTGCAAACAGTTGGTCTCGCAGGCGTCAAAGCATGGACTACCAGTGCACAGCGCAAACACAGAAGGATCACACAAGCTGGGGTTGCCACTAGTAGAGAAGTCAAATCCTCTCTTTAGCAAGCCTCCACGACGACCCCAGAACCATCATGTCCCCCCGAGGGCCGTCACGCAGGCAGGGCTATAACCTCATCACTAGGAGAGGGAGGAGCCGAAGGGGAGGGGCTGAAGGTCTTTGGGCGTGATCACCTCCGACTTACGCTGGGCACTGCATAGGGGAGCTATGCATGTTGAAACGGCGGCCGCCGGGGTCCTCGTGGAGCGCCAGGAACCTCACGTGAGAGAGCGGGAGCGAGAGCGAGATCAAGGGCTAGAGCGGGAGCGGGAACAAGAACGGGCGAAAGCGAAAGCGGGATTGAGAGCGAGATAAGAAAAGAGGGAAGAGTGAGGAGAGGTCCTGGTGCTGCTGGTACTGTGTGATGCGGTACCGGCTATTTCCCCACTCCCTATAAGACTGTTTTAGTGGCCCTAGTTCCTAAGCCACAAGACCTGACCGACCCAAAGAACTGCCTAATTAGTCTTCTCAAGACATTAGGCAAAATTTTCGAAAAAAATCATCAACACTCGACTAAGGTGGAATCTCGAAGACCATAACACAAACACTTCGCATCACTCGACGCAAGACGCACTCAACATCATCACAAACTACATAACAACAAAGACTGTCGACTAAATACTATTTTAACACGGTCTGGCATGTTGGCCTGAAGTACAAGCTGTGCACAAAATTGAACTTTCCACCTTTGATTTAAAAATTGCTCTGCAGTTTCTTTGCCAACTGCAGATTAAAATTAGAATTCTTAAATACTGTTTCAGGAACTATTTCAATACAACATGCTCAGGCCAACACTCTATACATTATGCACAAATGGCCTTCCAGACCCCCCACACAGACTCACTATCCTCTATGCTGGCGACTGCACGCATCCAATCCGATATGATGCGCTTTCAGGTGTCGTTCAGCATATCAGTGAAGAATTCGACACTGTCTTGAGATAGGAGCATAACTGGCGTATCAAGACTAACGCGACAAAAACAACAGTTCTTTTTTTAATCCACGAAAACTTCTTCCTTAAAGCAACATTTACCTCAACAGCTTCGATAGACTACAAACGGCTCTTCAAATCAACTCTTATACCATCATTGCATTAACCTTTGATACATACTTTCGATTTCATTTGCATTTTCAAGGGCCGCATTGGCAAGAAATGCCTTGTATTCCTTCTGTCGATTTAAGAGTGCAGTGTCACGTACAAAGCTGCATCTATACAAAACACTCATAAAAACTCTCCTCATATACAGACCACTTGCATTCTCACAAACAGCATACACAAACAAGCGCATTGTTCAGAATAAAGCACTCAGATGGATCTATATGGTAGGTTGGGAAAGATTTATTGCAACTGCTGAACTCCACGATCAAGCTTATCTGCTTCCTCAGAACATAGAGTGGCATAGGATGGTCTGTAAACAGACCGACAGCCTTCGTGCTTGGCATACTGACTGGCTCGATAGATTCTATCGGGACTAGGTCTTGATCTTTATTCTTTGGCATGGTACGGAGAAGTGGATGCAGTTTTCTAGGTTTGGCCGCATCCTTTGAAGAAAACCCCTACTACATTCTTCACCTTTCCCCTATCCCTTTGTTTTGTTGATCTATTATGTTTGTGTTTTCTTGTTCTGTTTTTAACGTTGTTTTAGTTTCGTTTTGGTTGTGACCTTTTAATCTCCTTTAGTTTAATTCCCCTTGGTCACTGCCCTCACATCCCCGTTTTAAAATACTTTCACCTCGTCATCTGACGCCTACGTGACTGCCATAACCTCACCCCCACCATCTCATAATCGTTCGCCATATATATATATATATATATATATATATATATATATATATATATATATATATATATATGTGTGTGTGTGTGTGTGTGTGTGTGTGTGTGTGTGTGTGTGTGTGTGTGTGTGTATATATATATATATATATATATATATATATATATATATATATATATATATATATGTATATATATATACATGTGGGTGGGTGTGATTGTGGGTGTATGCATTTATAGTCAAAGTCTTAATGATGTTATTCGTAACTAAAAGACATGTTGTCCTTTTTGTTTTGATATTCGTCGGACACCCAATCGTCAGATCATTTCGTATTCCCCTTTGCAGTTTCTGAATTTTATTCACTTCCTGCAGCTGTACCCAGCAACAGAAGATTCTTGCGTTGCAAAGAAGCACAAGATCAACACGGAAATTAGTCAGACGGAAACGGTCGTAATCGTCTTGGTCTGGGAGGCTTCCGTTTGCAGACGATCCTTGCGGAAAGCCTCAAATTCAGACGGAACCCCAGAAATTGACGGAAAAAGTGCTAGTGTGATAGGGCCTTTATTTACGACCGTTTCCGTCTGACTAATTTCCGCGTTGATATTGTGCTGTTAATAAATCAGATAGGATGAGTGAATGTAAACATAAGCTAATATTTTAGAACATTCGTATAAACAATATACATCATCATATTTCTTTAAAATAACGTAATATGTTTGAGAATGTTCGTGTGATTCCCGGGACCTAACTCAGATAGCGCCATGTTTACATGATTTTCATACGTAAAAAAAAAAAAAAATGACGGAAAAAGTGCTAGTGTGATAGGGCCTTTTAAGACTCTTACAACAGTGTTTTGCTCATTTCTGTTCTAGTTGAGCCCAATTTGGTTCAATTTGCACGGGAAATTATTCTTAAACAACACTGTATG
>NC_091591.1:883869-896369 GCF_042767895.1 Penaeus vannamei | reverse complement strand
TCGTTTTGAACCATCTTTTATCTCTTTTATTTCTAAGTCTGCGATCCCCTAGCCATCTTGATGTTTTTATATATATTTTTTTTTCAAATTGATATTTCGTATTTCACTGTTTTATCTTTCGGTCTTAGTGTCTTTCAAATTAATTTCTGTTTTTTTATCATTAATCCTATGGCGGTTAGTTTTTACGTTCAGGAATGCATTTATAGTATTCTTATAACCAGACCCTATCTCTTAAATTTAGAACCCCTTCGAAGAACCGTCGGCCCAGTAAATGGCCACCCTAGGTCGTGACGACGGTTGGAGCGAGAAGGCCCGAAAGACGGGTTCAGCTGATTGTAGTCGGGTGGTCGCGGACACACGGTGGGAGACGGGACGTGGTGGGTAGGATGACAGGTTAGGTCAATATGAGATCCCGGGGTTTTATGTTATTTTTTATTTGTTTTATATTTTGCGCTTTTATGCTTTAATTTTCATGCTTTAAATGATTTATGCATGGTTTACCTATTTAATCTTATATTGTTTGCAACCGTTTTTAATTGTGCTCTTAGATATATCTTCTCTCTAATTAAACTATTAGTATTTTTCTGTCCCTCGTAAACAGTGATGTCTCGTAAAAGGTAAATGAAAGTAAATGAAATTCAAAGGATCGGAAATACACCCTAAATAGAAATCCGAAAAAAAATCCTGAAATCTTAAAGAAATACTTAGGAAATCAGGAAATCCTCATAGTCGTATATGAGAAGTTGTACTACACAGACTTTCCTCGTACCGCAGAACCAATAAATAAAAAGCTTTGTGCCACAAGAGCTACCCTGGTTTCCGGGGCCTCTCCTCTCACTTGGCATTTTTGCTTCTGGATTTCCTATAAAATAGGTACAAGCGTTAAATCTGTTTTTTTCACAGAAATTTCTGCACTTGTGCTTTGCCTGCACCTTCAGTGCGTTGATCTTGCAGCACACTACTATAGCAGTAGTAGTCAGCACCTCACCCCAGACCCGCAGCATTCTTCTACACCAGCCTGCCTGGACTTTGACCCCTGGTTAGGGAGGCCCAGTAGTCTGGGGCGTCGTTTGGGCGCACTTTTTCTTTTATACTAAATTCTTTTCCTCTCTTAAAGTTACTTATCTGAGCCTGCCGGTGTTCCCTTGAAGGCTCCTTTGAACATGAACCCTTTTATCATCAAAAGGGTCCTTGATGGTCAAGTGGACGACGATTTTGACTTTGTCCGGAATTTGCGAGATGGAAACCTTGTTAAAGTACAATACAACACCCAGATTAAGGATCTACTTAAGCTTATGTAAATTCATGCTCTCCGAGTTATACCTATCAGCCCAAATAACTGTAAGGGAGCAATCTTTCACAGGGATTTGGGGGCGATGGAAAAAAGTGAATTTCTCGAAAGCATGAAGGACCAAGACGTAGTTGACGTTCATTGCTAATGTGCGAACGAAAGTGGACTGTGATTTCTGAATTTTGCTTTAAAAAAGATCCCTGAATATGTCAGTATCAGATATGAAGGTGTCCAAGCAACACCTTACATCCAAAAAATAATGCATTCTAATAAATGCCAAAAATTTGGACATGCCTCATTAAGATATACTCAAAAAGACTCGAATAGTCACTTGCCGTAAATGTGCTCAAGCTCACGACACCACTACATGTACTAGTAAAAATTTCAAATGTGTTAATTGTGTAGGTCTTCATCAGTCAGGCTCTGCTAAGTGCAGCAACCTGCTGGAGATTGAGACATTGCTACATGTAGGAAAAAACACATGAGGGTAGTTCTGCTGAAGCTAAGAAATTGGAATGTTTGACGCAAAACCCCGATAATTCCTAAATTTCAGCAGTAACTAACGTCACTCTTAGTGTAAGTAATGTCAGTCAACAGCTTGCAGCTGAAGATAAAGAAATTGATTAAATTTAGCACACTGTCAAAAATTAAATAGTCTATCATCTGATTACATTGGTGAATCAAATGTCTGAATCAACCCAGCAAAAACAACTTAAGGAGGCTGATACCGAATCACAATCAGTATCGCAGCTCCCCGTCCGGACGACTCAAGCGAGTCAGCTTCTCGAGAGAGAAGTAAGTCGCACTCTGACCGTCGTCTCCCTCACAAGGAGACGCAGGACATGGAGGCTTCTGGCTCCAAATCTTCCCGCGAGAGGTCCCCGGGAAGCTCAGGAGAAGAAGCGCCTCCCTCCCAGGAAAAAAAAAAAAAAAAATATTAAGACCAACGGACAAGGCACTTCAAAACCCCCAAAACGTAATCGCGTTAATTATACAATGGAACTGTCGGTTTTAGAACGAGTGAATGAGTTTAGATTATTAGCCTCGTCTTATGCTCCCTATATTATTGTTCTCCAAGAGACACATTTGACACAGCTTGTCTCTGATGGCGTAGTTTCGCTGAGGAACTACCATCCGTGTCGGAAGGATCGAGAGGGTAGGGGTGGAGGCGGAATCGCCATGCGATGGGCATTTTATTTAGAAATTCCCATACACCCCATCTGGAAATCCAAAAAAAACGGAAATCCTTAAGAAATTCTTTGGAAATCCGGAAATCTCCAGGAAATCCCAAGAATCCTAAAATCTCACAAATGTTCCATTAACAGCAATTCTTAATACAATCTTGGTGTAGAGTTACGTATTATTAGTTACACGAACGTGCCCGGATTCATGGATTCGTTTATGCGAACGGGTGGTCGTGTTGCCCACTTGGGGTGTTCACTTTTTATTTTAATGCCTTTTTCTGATGCCCTTTTGGCAAGCCTTTGCCCTTTTTATAAACGCCACACCTCCAGAAGACATATAGTAAGTTTTGGGTCTAATAGGAGCTCGTTTAACCTACACTCAAACCTCTTACAATTTGGATACTTGGCTACCCCTGCCGTGACGCACCATGGAGTCGCCACAGAGGGCAGTTGGCGGGTGACCTTGACTTTGGAGAGATGTGAGTGTGGGCTGGGGAGGACTCCTGATTTTTCTGATTTTCGCGTGCTGTGATTTACTGTGATACTATTGTGGTTTTGCCTGTGATTGTCCTTACCTCATCTGTATTTCCGAGGCTGTAGTAGCAGTAGTGCTTGTCGTAAATAAAGCCGTGCACATGAACAGTTTTTATGTCCACTCCTGTAGGAGATAGAAATGGCCAGCTTTTCAGCACGCCCATGCCCACATCTCTACGGTCCGAGGATCACTAGTCAGCTCCTGTAGTAGGGTGATTGTCGGTGCCCCCACACTTTTACCACGCTGCAGATTCGTGGTGGCTAGCGAGGGATAGGGTTTTAGTGTATTTCCCTCCCCACGCCTTGTTTTTATTTATATTAATTGTTTCATATAAATTTCATGGGGTTTTAGCGTTTACTCTTTTACTTAATTTTCATGGGGTTGTTCTCTTTTAGTTTTCAACTCTAACTTATTATGGGTAATTTTTTTGTTTTATTGGGTTTGTTTCTAGCTGTTCACTTTAACTTTTATGGGTAATTGTATTTTTAGCAGGTTTTACTGCATCTTGCTTTTATTTTCTCACGTTTCATTTTACTGCTTTTTCGATTTTTATTGTTTTAGTGGGTACTTGTATTGCTTTTAGCAGGTTTTACTGCTTCTTTTTCTGATTTTCTCAGGGTTCATTTTATGTATTTTTATTGTTCTTTAAATTTTACATGTGCTTTAGGTCTGGCCAGTACCCATTTAAACCTTTGTCATTTTGCCATTTTTGCCTTTTTATGTTTTATTTGTTTTACCAGTGCTCTTTGTTTTTATGAACTTTGGTAATGTTTTGCTTGTGTAGTGCATACCTTTGTGAACTGTTGATGTTTTTATCAACTTTTTTTTTATTATTATTATATCTGTGGTGCCTGTGCTTGTGAACCGTGCTTTCTGAAAAATGCTTTGTCCGCAGGGGTGTTGATATACCGCCAGTGTGTCGCGCCCAAAGTGTAGTGACATCTTTCAGTGCGACGTGGAGGGCCGTGGGCCAGCCCAGTATAGTTTGCGGTCGCACACTTCACGGAACCACAGTGAGCAGTTACTGCCTGCTATTCCCCGCAGTAAGGCCTCGCAGCCAGGGTCTCGCCCACTGACCCCAGAGGACGCAGGACTTGAGGCCACACCACCCATGGCTTCGGGAAGTGTGCTGCCTGATGCCCGGGCTGTTGTGGCTAGTGGCTTAGAGCTGCCGCAAGCTTAACTGGCCGAGCTAGAAGCCCGGCTCATGGACCATCTGGGTGCAGGCACAGATGCAGTCGCAGTTTCAGTCACAGATGCAGGCGTTGGCGACTCTCCTGAAGAGCCAGCAGCCCATACCGTCCACCGCTGCCGAGGGGATGGTGACAGCTGCTGCTGCTACGATACCACCCTCGTCAACCCTTTAGGCTCGTAGCGAGGAGGTCGCTGAGCAGCCACCTCGTCTGCCTCCACCTGTGACTGTGAGTACGCAGCATCCTGCACCTGTAGCCTCGTACTTGGCTCCTGTGTTGGGTGGCCAGCAAGATGCTGATGCAGGAGAGAGGAGAGACACCCTAGGGCATCAGTGAGTTGCAGCTGCTACCTCTAGAGAGCCAGCTTCTTCATCTGCAGCTGGATTGCAGCCACCACCACCCATGTTGTCAGGTTCCGTACCAGGGCCTGCGGCCCATCCGCAACCTTCAGTGCTGCTTCAGCCAACACAGTATGGGCCGCACCTGCAGCAAGATACACCAGTCTCACAACCCCTTGCCCATCTACACATGGCACCTTCAGCAGCTGCTAGTTGTATACCGCCCAACTCCCAGTAAGTGCCAGCTCGACAGTGTGATCACACCTGCCCTCGTTCTACACTGGCCATTGGACGTGATGAGGTGCCCGTCTTTTGTAGTGAGATGCCTGCCTCCCAGGGCATTCAGCAGAGTCAGGAGCTGGAGTCCTGGATATCCAGCATTGAGCTTTCGACCCGGCCTGCTACCTCTGAGGCTTACATCCGCATAGCACGTAGCAGAGTTAGCGGATTTGCTTGGTCAGTGCTGAACAGTTCTGTGTTCGCCAACATCCAGGACTGGGTGACCTTCAAGGCTCGACTCCGGGACCAGTTCCGTGGTGTAGCGATGGCTCAGCACTTTTACGATATGCTCGGCCAGGCAAGGATGGCAGTAGGTCAGGGGCCGCTGGACTTCTTTCGCTCAGTGGAACTGGCAGTGCAGCAAGGTGTGTGTGACTATCCACAAGACATCGGGAATGCTGAGGGCCTGATGCAGCGCACCTTCCGGGAAGGACTACGGGTTGACTTCGTGGCCAGCTACTCTGGCACGACTTCCCCTCTGCTCGCAAGATGGCCGAGAATTGCCAGGCTTACTGAGACTGTGGTTGGGGCGAGACACACCCTGCCTGATGTTCACTGGCTCCTGAGGATGGGACGGTCGTCGAGTTTGTGGCCACCCCAGCCTAGCACACGTGACAGGATGGTCCTGGGCTTGTACCACCCAGGGCAGTATCCTGATGCAACCACACCTGGCCTGGAGTTCTATGGGGACCTTCTACCACAAGTGGCGCTGGTTGGTGGGACACCTGCGTCCGCTGTTCCTGACACAGGTTTACAGCCAGCTCGAACCCCTGCCGCAACATCATCCTGCAGATGGTCTCCTCGCAGAGCCATCACACCAGCGACTGCCAGGCAGGAAGAGGTCGGTGCTACAACTGTGGTGAGACGGGGCACCTGAGAGCTACGTGTCCCTTTGGCCAAGGCCGCTCGGGTGGAGTCTCCCAGCTTGCGGGCGGCCGTGCTAGCACAATGAGAACTGAACAGCCAGCCAAGAACTAGGTTCAGTGGACGGCCCATGATAGTCCTTGAGGTGGAGGGGAAGCCGTTTTCCTGCTTTTTGGACACACGGTCAGAGGTGACAATGGTGAAGAGGGAGGCTGTCACACACCTGCCAGGAGTCCACTTGCACGCCAGCTCTAGAGCGTTACAGGGCGTCTCAGGCCAGCCGACCCCTGCCGTGGCAGAAGTGGATCTTCCCTTCACCTGGCTTCCCTGGCGACATCTTGATGGGTATGGACCTGTTACACTGATTCCCTGTCCGCATGGTCCTCGAAGGTCTCTCTTCCAAGAACTACGTGGAGTTGGCTGCCATCACCGAATATCG
Organism: Penaeus vannamei; assembly: GCF_042767895.1. NCBI lineage: Eukaryota > Metazoa > Arthropoda > Malacostraca > Decapoda > Penaeidae > Penaeus > Penaeus vannamei. The sequence continues at coordinate 890,246 of NC_091591.1, read as the reverse complement.
TTCACCAGAGGGGGCACAACTGGTTATCATGTGCCTGCTTGCCATGATGGCGCTGATGAGACCCCTGAAGCAGTGGAGGTCCCTGAGCTATCGCAGTCCCCTTCACTAGTAGCTGTCTCACCTGTCCATGTAGCTGAGGAGACTGTGGTAGAGGCTAGGTCTGACAAGTTTGTGGCTGCTACAGTGACCTGCAGCTCTCCTGATGACACACGCCTGGCAATTGTTGAGACCTGCACTGATCGCCTCACCGTTCCCCGCACCCTTGTGACTGTCCAGGGTCGCCGTTCCAGTGTGTGGGTTGTTAACCCGCCCCTAAAGCCACAGAAGGTTCGCCCAGGTACTGTGCTGGGGTATGCTTCTTTCCTGGAACCAGAGGTGGTATGCACAGTCCCAGCCTCTGCGATGACCTCCGACACCCCAGACAGCAAGCCTCCTGCAGAACGCTTGATGGCCACAGCCACTCCAGACCTGGAGCAGGAAGAGTTCTCAGAAAAGGAGGAGTTTCTGCACTGTGGTGAGTTCCAGGATGACAACTACCACAGTACTGCATGTCTGGACTTTGGGCACGAGGATGAGGACTTCTTCGTGTTTCCAGACACACCTGCCCTGGAGGAAGCTTGTGAGCAAGAAGAGTTGGAGGCTGCCTGTGCTGCTGTAGACTCAGGTACTGGTGGCACTAAGGCAGTCGGTGCTCCCCTTCCCATTGCCCTCGGGCATCTGACAGCAGACCAGGAGGGGTAGCTGCAGGAAGTGCTAGACCGTTTCCCAACTCTGTTCTCAGGAGACAAGCTGGTAGTAGGGCATGTTCCAGGAGTGCAGCATCGTTACTACAACCAATACCCCAGTTTGTGTGAGACAGTGGAGGCTTCCACAGAAGATAAAGAAAGTGATATGCACAGAGTGTGACCGTATGCTGACCCAAGGCGTTATTGAACCATCCTCGAGCCCTTGGCTGTCATCGGTGGTATTGGTCAAGAGGAGGGATGGAATTTACCGGTTCTGTGTCGACTACCGGGGCCTGAATCGGGTGACGACCCCAGACGCCTACCCTCTTCCCCGCATTGACGAGATGCTGAACCCTCTGACAGGGCGCACCTGGTTCACTGTACTCGACAGCCAGTCAGCCTACTGGGCCATCTCTGTGCACCCTGATGATCGCCAAAAGACTGCCTTCAGTGACGGCCATCGACTGTTGCAGTTTTGCAGACTTCCCTTCGGCCTCTCAACTGCACCGACGACGTTCCAGAGGACCATGAACGTTGTCTTGGCTTCTGTCTTGGGACGTCACACCCTCGCGTATCTGGACGATGTGGTGGTTGCATCGGCCAGCTTCAATGAACACCTGCAGCATCTCCAGGAGACTCTAGCCCTTCTGAATGACGCAGGGATGAAGTTAAACCTGGAGAAGTGTGAGCTTGCCAAGCACCAGGTGAAGCTCTTGGGCTTCATTGTTGGTCCTGAGGGTGTGAGACCCAACCCCGACAAGACTGCTGCCATTGTTGACATGAAGCGACCTCGTTCAGTGCAGGATGTCCGTCGCTTCCTGGGTGCTTGTGGTTTCTTCCGTCGCCACATCCAGGGGTTCGCGGCGATGGCTAAGCCCCTGACAGCCCTTACCAAGAAAGGGGTGAAGTTCGTGTGGGGAGACGCTGCTCAGCTGGCCTTCACCGCTTTGAAGGACACCTTGGTAAGGAACCCTGTGCTTTGCCTATCAATCTTCAGTCAGCCCTTCGAGGTGCATTGCGACGCCAGCACACAGGCTTTAGGTGGGGTCCTTCTTCAGCGTGACGCAGAGGGTGTGCCTCATGCTGTCGTCTACTGGTCCCGTACCCTAAAGGATGCTGAGACCCGATACGCCGTTATCGACCTGGAGGCGCTGGCTGTGGTGGAAGCTGTCTGAAGCTTCGACCCGTACATCTACGGTCAACGGTTTAAGTCTGGACAGATCACCAGCCCCTGGTTGAAGTATTTTCCAGGTGCACAAAGAGCACCCGTCTGAGTCGGTATGCATACAAGCTTGGGGGCTACGACTTTGTGCTCAGGTACAAGATAGGGGCCAGCAACCATGTGCCTGATCTCCTTTCGCGACCTGCAGGTGATGCATCTCCACCTGCGGAGAAAGCTTGCCCACTAGAGCAAGACCAAGAGGCACGTGAGGATGCTGCAGACCCGCTGGACCTCACCAGGATGACGGCTGAGCAGATGAGGGAGCACCAACTACAAGACTCGGCTTGGTTGGCTAGAGGGTCGCCAGACTGTACCTAGGAAAAGACCTCCTGCGGCACTCTCCAGTTTTGAGGTGGAGGGCGTTCTGTACTACCTGCGGACTTTTCCAGACTGGATAGTAAGGCAGGTTTATGTCCCCAACCATCTCCAGCCACAGGGCCTGCAACACGCAAACTGCCCTCCGACTGCGATCCATCCCAGGGTCCACCGTACGTCTCAGAACCTGCAGGGTGCCTGGTACTTCCCCAATATGCACCGCCTGGCGAGGGAGTACGTGGCTAGGTGCCATGCTTGTCAGCAGCGCAAGGGAGTGGCAGATCGTGCTCCAATGGAAGGACATCCTTTACCAGAGGCTCCACTGGTGAGGGTCTCAGCCGATCTTATGGACCTGCGGGGATCAACGACAGGGTTTCGGTATGTCCTGTCCATTGTGGATCATCACACACGGTTTATACAGCTGGTTCCACTATGTGACAAGAGTGCTAACAGAGTGCTGCGGGCTTTTGTGGACCACTATGTGACACTCTTTGGGCCGCCTGACCATCTCCACACAGGCAATGGTCTGGAGTTCTCCTCTGATGAGTGGCGCTCACTTCTGGAGGCCTTACAGGTGCAGTACTCTTTTTCAGTGGCATATCACCCCCAGTCCAATGGGGTGGTGGAGCGCACCAATCGGACCGTTAAGGACGCATTGGCGGCGCTGGCTAGGCAGGCTCCTTCTCAGTGGCTCTACTCATCTGCCTGCTGTGCGCCTCGCCCAGGAGGACCAGCCGCTGTACTTGCTGACAGGTCGTATGGCGCTCTTTGGGAAGGGCCTGACTAACCGCCAAACTGTAGACCAGGGCCTGTCTTTGGCACACCTTGCAGATGCCCGCCGCCTAGCTGTTGAGGTGAGCAGGAAGATGCGAGAGACCAACAAGGCCCAGTATGACCTGGCTGCTCGCACCTCAGGCCCTTATGAGGAAGGAGCTCTGGTCTTGTGCAAGATCCAAGGGAACCATGGACCTTTGGGTGATCGCTGGCTTGGTCCCTGCCGCGTGCAGACGCGGATAGGCCCTGTTAGTTATGATGTCCTGGACCTTCGGCCCTCACACCGTGCTGTCAGGGTCTATGCCAACCAGATGCGCCCTTATACTTCAGCCGCTGAAGTGGACTTTCTTGAGGAAGATGACCGAGTGGTGTGCGAGTGACATGTTTGAAAAGTGAGCTTTGAAAGTGTTTTGAGCAGCTGAAGCAAACTATAGTGTGCCTTAAAGCTCCTGAGCTTTGTGCTGTGTTGTGAAGTTTGTGTTTGTTCTTATTGTGATTTATTTTTACTAGTGACTTTTGTACTTTGATATTTTATGTTGGTTGTGTTTTTATGTTCTTTTAGTTTTACCGTTTTTATGATTTTAAATTTCTTTGTGCGTATTGTTTTAGGGTACTGGCCCTTCCGGAGGGGGCTGTAGAGTTACGTGTTTTTAGTTACACGAACGTGCCCGGATTCATGGATTCACTTATGCGAACGGGTGGTCGTGTTGCCTACTTGGGGTGTTGACTTTTTATTTTAATGCCTTTTTCTGATGCCCTTTTGGCAAGCCCTTGCCCTTTTTATAAATGCCACACCTCCAGAAGATATATAGTAAGTTTTGGGTCTAATAGGAGCTCGTTTAACTTACACTCAAACCTCTTACAATTTGGATACTTGGCTACCCCTGCCGTGACGCGCCATGGAGTCGCCACAGAGGGCAGTTGGCGGGTGTCCTTGACTTTGGAGAGGCGTGAGTATGGGCTGGGGAGGACTCCTGATTTTCTGATTTTCGCGTGCTGTGATTTACTGTGATACTACCGTGGTTTTGCCAGTGATTGTCCTTACCTCATCTGTATTTCCGAGGCTGTAGTAGCAGTAGTGCTTGTAAATAAAGCCGTGCACATGATCAGTTTTCATGTCCACTCCTGTAGGAGGTAGAAATGGCCGGCTTTTCCCCACGCCCATGCCCACATCTTTTCTACGGTCCGAGGATCACTCGTCAGCTCCTGTAGTAGGGTGATTGTCGGTGCCCCCACACTTTTACCACACTACATTGGTAATAGTACTAAAGACCTTTAAAAATCGGCAAAAGAGTGTCATAAACTCCAACAAATACCTGAGCAGTTCAAAGGCAGAGCACTCTGTTGTAGCCACTATGCTTTTCCTCAGTTGCCATTGAGTGTGATTGGTAAACATAAGCTCGATCAGACGCAGAATATCATAAAAATATACTCATTAGATTTGATTATAGCACAATGATTTATGTTAGATTTTGGACGAAATCGACCGCCCTTGCAAAAGTCTCTGTACCCCCATCAAGCAAACTTATTAAGGTCCTGAACTGCAAAGGTGTCACGATTTTTTTCAAAACGAATTTTCTTAAAATAATGCCCTTTTAAATCAATGTCAATGTCTGAAAAGCCTATTTCTAAACTTTTAAACTTCTTTAAAAATCGGACAAGTTGGTTTCGTAGTTATATACATTGTGACCGTGTGTGCCAAAATTCAAGCAATTTGATTGGCCTGTTGAGTGCACAGATTTTTTTTCTTAGTACCTACCAGTACTATGGAATCCGTTTTTGGGAAAGCAGGTTTTTATGAAAATGAAGTAAAAAAAATGGAGAAACGATCATGCATTATATGGCTTAAGCACAGTCTTGGTAAGTCATTATATTAATAAGCTAGCAGCACAGGATGTTATGAATGTAGCTGTAAGGTTAAGTGAGTTTAATCCCCTAATGTATATTCCCACTTTTTTTCTTTCTTTCTATTTTTAAACAGGATTACTTCTTTTAAAATGCCAAAACTTCCAAGTAATTGTGACTATTTCAGGAAGTGAGTCGGATTAAACGATACTGAAATAGTTAGTCCTGAGTCTGGTTCATCAGAGTATGACGAAAATCCGGAAATTCGACAAATCTGCCTGGAAATCCGGATATCCTTTTTTTTTTTGGGGGGGGGGGGGTTTCGGAAATCCCGGAAATGCCACTCGTCGGCATGTACATCCACCAAAGCCTACCTTTCACAAAAGTGAACTATTGATTCTACTTTGGAGTTTGTCTCATGCAAAGTAAAAAATGATAGCATGTATCTGGCTATATGTTTAGTTTATTGTCCATCTGCTAATGTGCTCATTCACGATAAGAGCTTTGCTCTTCAGGATAAGTCAGCCACAATATAAGCACATTTTTGGTGATTTCAATGTTCATCACACATTATGGGTTTCCCATGGGTGGGTGGTAGAGGTGAGCAAGTTGTTAAGTTTGTTAATGATTCTAAATCCGGCCTTCCGAACGGGGGAAGTCCAACGTGTGTTGACGGTACTACCGTTAATTTGAACTTTATTGACCTATCTTGGGTCTCTTCAAATATGGCGGCCATTGGCACGCCATTAACGACTACTTAAGAAGCGATCATTTTCTTATTGGTATTAAATATTCATGGGACACCACAAAAATGACTGGACACCGGTTGCCACAGGGCACCGTGTGAATGCAACAGGCCCAATAGACTTTTCAAAAATAACAATGAAAACTTTTGCAACTATAAACTAACAAGAGCCAGGACTCGTAAAACAATTAGACAAGCAAAAAGAGACTCCTGGCGGAGCTTTGCCTCAACAGTTAACACCCAAATTATCACAGGTTTTGTCCACTATCAATAATATAATAATAATTATCATGGGGGCTCAAATTTCGATTCACCTAGAGACATTGCTAATGCACTCTCCAGGCAGCTCTCATACACAAGCAGGTCAGAAAATTACCAACGTTTCTGACCATCAAGAAAACGGCTGAGATGCAACCTATTTACTTTGCCACAGGATATGTCTTTGACTACAATCAAGACCTAACAATGGATGAGCTTGTCCAAGCCCTAGAAGCCTGCAATGGAACGTCCCCAGACCCCGGTGAGATGAGAAAGCATCTCAATCATGACGCCATGACTAAGTTGCTAGAAGTGTACAATGAAATTTGGAAAAGCCAAATATCATTCCCATATTGAAAGGAGGGGGAAATCCCAAATCTGCTATCTACCGCCCAATGCGCTGATAAATTGCTTATGCAAGGTCATGGAACAAATTGTTAACAATAGGCTATTGCATATTTTAAACTCCAGGAATTTACTAGACGAGAAGTGC
>NC_091591.1:864459-875869 GCF_042767895.1 Penaeus vannamei | reverse complement strand
TAAGGCAGGCACGGTAAGGCTCCCAGACAAAACAGCCATGGTATCACGCAAAGGCCAAGGCCATGCTTACTGTGGGTGTCAAATCGTCTATTTAACCAACCAAAAGAAAACTATGAACTTAAGGTCCTGAGAGCCCTTCATCGCCGAAGGTCTTGAGCATATCGACCTACTCTCACCCGTTGTGTAGCGGTCAACCACAGGCGACCTAATGCCGCCACCTGGGCTCAGCTAGATGACGGTGACGAACCAAGGTGATCTTGCAGTGTGTGACACACACATGTATGTATATATTCATATATATATATATATATATATATATATATATATATATATATACATACACACACACACACACACACACACACACACACACACACATATATATATATATATATATATATATATATATATATATATATATATATACATATACATATACACACAGTGAACCCTCGTTTTTCGCGGGGGTTACGTTCCAAAAAGAACCCGTGATAGGCGAAATCCGTGAAGTAGTAAACTTTATTTATTTTGCAAGCATTTGTTTAACAAATAAAAGAACTGTATAAACTTTTTTTTTTTTTTTTTTTTTTTTACAAATAACTACTGTACCCGGTAGTAGAGGTTACTCCAGTCGATAAGCATATAATGGTAATGAGACTGAAGCTGTCTTTTGGCTTCATGTCTTTTATTGCTGTGTATGCTCCTACTGATGTTTGTAAACTTGATGTGAATGAGTTGTTCTACGCCAAACTACCGTCTGTGTCAGACAGGTGCCCCCGGCGAGATATTCGTGTTGTTCTGAATGACTTCAGTGCGGTATCTGGCTGTGATCGAGCTGGCTATGAGATGTCTGTCGGTCCCCATGGTTCAGGAGCTGATACCGGCAGCAAGAATAGCCTCCTTTTCCGGGACTTTGCTAGGTCCCAGAAATTGAGGATTTCTGGCTCCTGGTACCAGTGCCCTGACCCACATCGCTGGTTATGGTACAGCGATGCGGGTAATGCAGCTAAGGATATCGACCACTTACTCGTAAGTACTCGTAGGAGGATCCTCCAGAATTGCAGGGTGTATAGGAGTGCCGAGTTCTGTGGTACTGACCATAGATTGGTTGTGGCTACCCTCTGAGTCCATTTCAAAACCCCCCAGCGGACCAATAATGACCCCAGGGTGTTTGACTTGGACAGGCTAAGGGAGGGGGAATGTGCCCGCGGGTTTGCTGAGGCAGTCTCTGGTCGTTTCACAGCGCTCGAAAATCTGACGGACCCTGTACTTCTGTGGGACACCTTCAAACGTGAATGCAGCCCAAGAGACGATTGGTGAACGCCCGAGAGCAAGGCGAAATTTCATCATGCAGGAGACACTTGATGCCAAAGATGCTTGTCATGCGTCTCATCTGGCAGGGGATCGAGATTTGCACCGTTCTCAGGTGCGCAGAACTCGGTCTTTGTTAAGAAGGGACAAGGAACAGTTTATTAGGAATCTTCCTGAGGAGGTAGAAGGCCATTTCTTAGTACATGACCTTCGTCCTGCATACCAAGCCCTGAGAAGGCTGAACTCCAAGCGGGCTGAGTATTTTGAGCAGATGTATCAGGTTGACCCACCAAAAGTTAACTTGGATGCGGGTAGTGCCAAGATTCCGTTGCCGGACCCACCCATCAGTGAGGATGCCCCCTCCCTAACCGAAGTTAGGGGGGCGATCTCCAAGCTGAAAAGTGGTAAAGCAGCTGGTATCTGCAGCATCCCAACTGAATTGTTAAAGGCTGGTGGTGAACCTATGGCACGGGGGTTGCATGTTGTCCTGGCTGCCATCTGGCGGTCTGGTACTGTTCCCCCTGACCTGTTGAGGGGTGTGGTCATCCCTCTCTGGAAGGGGAAGGGGGACCGATGGGACTACAGCAACCACCAAGGCATCACACTGCTCAGTATACCAGGCAAGGTTCTTGCCCACATCCTTCTGAGACATATCAGAGAACGCCTACTGAGGCATCAGAGACTGGAGCAATCTGGATTCACTCCTGGTAAGTCCACAATAGACCGTATCCCTGCGCTTCGAGTCATTGTAGAGCGCCGCTGTGAGTTTGGGTGTGGGCTGCTTGCAGCCTACATCGACCTCAAGAAGACATTCGATATGATGCATCGGGAATCACTCTTGGAGATCTTGAGACTGAGAGGAATTCCAATAAGGATTACTGGACTAATAGCAAGTCTATATACTGTATTGAAAGTGCTGTAAAGTGTGGTGGGGGCCTGTCAAGCTTCTTTCCTGTTAGTTCAGGAGTGAGGCAAGGCTGTGCCCTTGCACCAACGCTTTTCAAACCTTGCATGGACTGATTACTGGGCAGAGCTACTGTTCAAAGTCATTGTGGAGCAACTCTGGGCAATATCAAGGTTACCGACCTTGACTTTGCTGATGATGTTGCCATTCTTAGTCTTTGGAATCCCTAGTGGTGGCTCTCAATGCATTTAGTAATGAAGCGAAGCCCTTGGGTCTAGAGGTCTCCTGGACCAAGAGCAAGATCCAGGACTTTGGGGACATATTAGGAGAACCTGTTCAGTCGGTACGTGCTTGCGGCGAGGACATTGAAGGCACAGAGATCTTTACATATCTTGGTAGTGTAGTTCATAACTCTGGGCTGTCAGACCTTGAAGTCAGCAGACGGATTGGCCTGGCAGCAGGGGTCATGGACTCTCTCGACAAGAGTATTTGTAGAATACCTGTGCAGAAGGACCAAGCTTCGTGTCTTCAAGGCCCTGAGAGTCCCAGTTTTGCTTTACGGTAGTGAAACCTGGACACTATCCTGTGCCTTGGAGTCTCGACTTGATGCCTTGATGCAAGGTCCTTGCGCCGGATCATGGGGTAATGTTGGTGGGACCATGTGTCCAACCAATGGCTGCACCATGAGACTGGCACATGACCTATTACCTGCACAATCCGTGATCGCCAACTCAGGCCTTACGGTCACCTGGCTCGCTTCCCCCAGGACGATCCCGCCCACCAGGTTGTCTCTGTCCGAGACACCCCTATGGGTCGACCTAGGAAGTCGTGGCTTGGGCAGATCGATCAAACCTGTCGTGAGGAGCTCGAGATGGGCCGAGTCCCTGCCTGGCGACTTGCCATGAGGGATCCTCGCAGGGTGGATGCGGCTATGCGCCCCCGTCGGCGTTAGCTCCGCAATGATGATGATATATATATATACGTAAATATATACATATATATATATATATATACATATGTAAATATGAGAGGGTGATTAAGTTTCGGGAACATGAGGTTGACCATTAAGCCTTTCAAGATCTTTTATTCCTTTCTTTGTTGTCAGAATAATAATGAGGGTGAAATTAAACGTTAATGATAATTCTAGTTTATTAATCGTATGTCCCATATAAAATTCTTAACTTCAGAATACGACAAATTAATATATAATGTATATATATATATGTATATATATATATATATATATATATATATATATATATATATATATATATATATATATATATAACTCACTACAAACACTGACGCTTGTCAATAACGCATGGAAATAAGGAAAGGCCCAACACACATCCAAACGCCCTATAATTACACTATAACCACTATCATTTACACAAACAAAAACAGATCTTAAAATCAAATAAAGATCGGATACCGTAAATATCTCTCGGGGTTACTATTTATGGGAGGGTTTCATGCGCATAACGTTATGCTGTATTTTGTTCGATTAATGTTCTGTTCGTTCAATATCACGACACCAGCGGAGGCTGCGATCTGTCACTATTCTTTCAGCGGTCGCCAACATTGGGCCTCCTGCCGGTGCTGCGGGTGATGGAGACGAGGATTTTCACAGGCAGCCCCCACAGGGTAGCACTTCGTTTGTTAAACCAGGGGTCGGATTCTCAAACGTGTAAAGGCGCCATATCTCCTTAAGGCGCCTTAACTTACGGCCAGCGATCTTACGGCCCATGCACAGAGGAAGGGGCCCGCCATATTGGTGCGAGTTAAGGCGCCCTCGGTTAAGGCAGGGGGAGAGCAGCCTTAGCGACTTACGGCGAAGCGTAAATGACATTTTCAGCCCTAGAACAATTAATACAACATTACAATTTGTATTTTACTCAATTACGGTGTCATTAGGTGTACATAAACTAACTGTGGAATCCTAGATAAGGCAACAAGTGTAGCATTCCAACATAACTGTGATTTGCTTTTCCCGATAGATGCAACCACACACCATTTTTTGGGTGAATAGAATAATTTTATAATAGCTTTCGTCGTGCTCCGAGCGAATCTAGCGCTCATTTCCTTCGCAAACGAAGTGTAACTACGATATCGGTCCCGATAGCTGGGGAGGGCATGATACATATCAGTTAATTTGAGGGGTAATTTCGAGAAACATCATTAGAATACTAGCAAGCATAGTATATTGACACATTTCTTTCGCCACGTGATGACCTATTCCATATCTGTTTGGTTCTACTGAGTGTCTATGTTCACATCATGTTCACGCTCGAATCTAATTGGCTCACATGATTTCCCTTGCCTACGTCATCCGCTACAAATCCGTCTGATTTTCCGTCAATCTTAACGACTTTTTGTCATTTGTTGCGGCATTGAAGGCGTAAGCTTACTGCGGCTCCTGGAAATTGTGCATTTTATACCCTCTGTAACACCGTTATTATCAATTTGCGCAGAAAATGGTATAGAGGCAAATTCTTAGAATGATGTGTTGTACCACTGGGTAAGCTGAGATTCTTTAATTTAGGTGTGGGGTTACATTTTCAATAATACCAATTTTGTTGAAAAGTTTTATCATGCCACGGACTGGACACAGCGTTGTGTTTACGAAATCAGCCGATTGGCATTTACGGCTTGTGATTGGTCAAGATACCCTAAAAGCCGCCTGAAACGGCAGCTGTGATTGGCCACCGAAGATCCGACGCCTTAAGTGATTTGCGGCTCTGCGGGACTTAGGGCATGGATAAGGCGCCTTAAAAACCGTTTGTGCATACGATGCTGAGTCCGAGATACGGCGCTTTTGACGGGCCTTAACTTAGGTCGCCGCAGGACGGTTAAGGCCTCCAGCGCGCCTTAACTTAAGGCTCTTTTGAGAATCTGGCCTCAGGAGTCTCGCCACTCTACCTTATGATAAGGTTGGGCTTGTGAGCAGGTGAATGAAAGGGGTCTTTGCCTTGCTTTGCCCAAGGTACCGAGGACAGAGCGGTGACGAGTAAAACCGTCGTCTGTGTGCCGTTAACCGGTCTGCCTGTCCCTCTTGTTCTGCCCTTGTTGTCTGATGAAACATCCTTTTTCTGCATCTATTCCTTGCGAATTTGTATGCTTGCTTAAGGCACAGAAGTACCAGAAGTGAAATCAAAGTGAACACTTGCATCCGCTGAAGGGGAAAGGCTGGGTATAGAGGTGCTAAGTGGGAACCGTCCAGCCTTGGAGCATATGGTTGCACTGATGGCGCATCTGGTGGTAAGCTCTGATAGACTTCTATAGATGGTTGCTGGTGATCCATGGTCCCCTTTTGACCAGAGCAGTGGCATAGAGGAGGTTTCACTGTGAGGTGAAAAAATCAGCAGTAAGGAGGATCAACTTGGTAAGGAGGTTTACATCATCTTTAGGGCTGAAATAAAAGTGTACCAGGCCAGTAAAAGGGATAAGGAGGATGATAAGTTACTTGTCAGCAACCTTACTAAGATGCCTGAAGATTGAGAGTGTAATAAAAACATCTGACACGTGAAGGGTGTTAATTACTTGGGATTAATTTCATTAGAGTACCATCATACTGTAGAGAGAAATTTAATGTGTAAGGTTCTGTATCTTCTGACGAAATAGGCAACTAATTATGCTTCAGACATATGTAGACAGCTGGGCCTGAATTTAAGTAAACCGTGCACGTCTCGGGCGCGACTCATAAGCACTGTATGTGTAAATCAAATGTGCGGCAGGGTACGATTCCTTCATAGTAGACTCACCGTGTAAGCCTATATAAAGCATGGTGTCTGCAGTGCATTACCCTTATTGCAACAGAATAAACACAATTAGTTACATATTACATATTCACCAATACCTTAAAATTAAAGAAGCATTAAATCCAGCATTACTGAGGACAAGATATTAAACTTGAGAACGTTATTAAGCAAGCTAAATTTAGGTATAAACCAAAAGAATGGTTTGCAACTTATAAGTAAGGTGTGGGCAGGTTTAGGGAGGGCAATAGTTAATCTGGCACTTTGTTTTAATAGTAGCGAGGAAATATCGGTTGAGTAGGGTAGAAGTTCGACATCATGGCTGTGCTGATGAGGGTGCTGTCACAATCACTTTGGGCGTCTTCTGTAGCGTCCCTTAACTCTTAATAGTTTAATTCTAATCCACCGTGTCCGTACCGAAGACGACAATCTCCGCTGCCAAACGGCGCGATAATAATGTTCAGTAAAAATTGTCGTACTCATTATTCTGTCACTACTGTTATCACGAAAACATGTTGGAGAGAAGAGAAATGTCGCGCGTGAAATTCGCTCTTTAGGGAGATTTAATTTTTTTTCTTTCTTTTTGTAATGGCATGCTTTTGGTAATTATATTTAAAAACCTATTTTAGACATCCCTTAGGTTTCAAAATGTCTATTAATTTTAATGTGTATTTCATGAAACTGAGACTCATACTAATGTTTTCATAATGTTAATTATCTTCCATTAAAAAAAAAAAAAAATCTCTGCACTGCTTTGCCCCCCAATTGTTTAAAGTATTCTGTAGTATAAACTCAGTTGCTTCTGAAGACCACCTTTCCCTTTTTTTTTTTTTTTTTTTTTTTTTTTTTTTTTTTTTTTTTTTATATCCCAGACGTACCTACATGTTTGAAGACAAGGCATTAACACTTTATTCATATTATCAGTCAATTCTTTATGCTTCCTTGTATTCTCAAAATTGAAAACTGAGCCTAGCATCATATTCAAGTAAAAAAGTTCATACCTTTATTTTCTGTACACATTTCTTCAGGATTATATGTTTCAGATATGATATGTTCGGAACCATGTGTTAATGGACGGTCTCTTCAGATTTCTATTAATTCTTGTGATGTTTTTAGTCTGTAATGTAGTGATGGTTCTGCCCTCTGCTGTTGATGTGAAAGTCCTGGTCTCGGATTTCTGGGCGTGTGGGAATAGGTTTTACAAATCTTAAGGGTGGGAGTGAGGTATGTTGTCTTTTTATTGCTGAAAAAACTCCGTGGTATTTTGAAACATTTCTGTGCAATATTGCTCTTTACACATAACTGTTGCATGTTGTATAGGGTAGCGTTTGGAGCAAGTCATGCACTCATACCTGTAAATAAGCAACAAAATCATCCAAAAGATATTTATTCAACAAGTACCCTTCATCTCCCTATATAGATGATATAGAAGACAGTATTAAAGAATTTACCTAAAGATTTGCAGTCCGGTATAAAATTTACTTGGATAAATGAAAACTGATATTCATTTTTATATATTAGAAAAAAATGTGATTATTATAGAAAGCTGTAGTCAGTCACTCAAGATGCAGTTTGATCTTCATATGATAACTACGAGACACCCTCCTACTTATGAGGGAAACATGATTATTTTTGAAATATTTTATTTTTTCATGATCATCTTATATTTGTTGTAGTAAAACCTTTTTACAATGACACTCAAGTACAAAAATGACATTAACCAATTAATATACATCACGCAGTTTCCTCGAACAGCTCTTTGCTACGATGAATCATGTTGAACGAGGTAAACGTGTTTTCTTCAGGATGCTGTTCACGAGGTCCATACGAAAGTATACTTGCTAATTTTGTAGTAAAGTAGTTTAGAAAAACTCAGCACATACTTCTTCTTTAAAACACTGGTTCATATTTGATTTTAAACGTCAACTTGTGTGACCTTGACCATATAGTTTTATGTTTCACTAACCTGCAAATACGAGTTCCTTGCCACAGCCTCTGAACTTCAAAGAGTCCTCATGGGATTATTTTGTTTTTTATATTCATTATCATAAGTTATTTCCTTTATCGGGATATTTGATCAGTTGAGTAAATATATACAATATCATTTTCATAATAAATATTTATTATGAAAATTCTAAGACGATCGGTGTTATTGACGAAAATAACTCTGAATGGCAACTCAAGCGATGGCGCCTGTGAAGTTCATGATGGACTCGTGATGCAACAGTACATAATTGGTGGGATTAACTTGTCCCTTCTGCGCATGTGCAGGATTAAAAAATGAGCTTAATATTAAATCCTAGTCGAGAAGTGTGTTATAAATTGATCCTGGACGCTGCCAATGCGCATGTGCACTAGAGATCTGGATTAAACTTTAATATTGGATTAACTTTTATGCACGTACAGAAGACGCCCTTTGTAATTTGGTCATACTTTTGATGCAGTGAAAGTACTCTCTGGTCAGAATATACAGTTCAGTGTCTTTCAGTTTTTCAGTTCAGAGTTTATTTATATTACCAACATCCTCGTATTCTAAACACATTCATAATTACTGTACCAATTAATGTTAAAGTGCTTTTCAAAATACTACACCTAATCCGTTTCAGGAGAGCACATCATGCAAGATTGCATGTTGCATCAACCTCCTTAAACACATTTATGATTACTGCAGCACTCACTATGCACTAATAATTGTTTAAATATTCATCAAAATACTAGATGCCTAATGCACTTCAAGAAGGTACACCATGCCCAAACTGCGGCTAGATCGCACCCCTCATGCACCCGGGGACTGCATGCCAAGACAATGGGTAAGGATAACCACGCTCCAGGGCAACACTCAACCAGAAGGATGTCCAGCGCCCCTCCTGGAGTCCCCACGGCAGACAACTCTCGCTATGAATATCTTCTTGTCACTCTCCATGAAGGCGTCAGGACTATCACTTTCAACAGGCCTGACAAGAAGAATTCTCTTAATGAAAAGGTTTATTATTATTATTTTTTTTCATAGTGTTTGAGATAGTTATGTCTGTTTTCCCTTTCCCTGCTTTGGTTAACTGTGGTAGGTGGTCTTGTTGGCTGTCAGTGCAGCGATTTCAGGACCTCTCCTTCCTCTTGTATGGACGTCTATGGAATCGCAGTTTTGGTAGGACTGCCTTCCTCGTCACTGAAACCTACCATGGGTTTCCTCATTAGAATGTAGGACTAAATGAGAGAGGCTGAGCTTGAATCCTTCTCTTATTCTAAATCACTTTGAAGAAAAAAACATTCATTGCCGCGCCTCCCTGTTAACGACACACTCATCGATGGTGAATCTACCTTTCGCCACTCATCGGAGCTGCGATGATGATCGACGCTTCTCATAACACGAGATCTGGGTGTTGCTGAAATGAAGCAGCGAGAAAGTGGCATCGCGATGTTGTGGTAGTTCCTTCGTTGTGTGATTTCAGGAAGGCCGATGAGATGGGAGAGGGCCGTCGCCGCCCATTTGGCTATTGTAAGCTTCAGCAGGGAAAGAGAAAACATCATACATATCTCTGTTGTAGATGCAGAAAGATCGTTTAATGTTTAAACGGGAATAGATCCTACTGGAATAAACTGCGAAAAAATACTGTTACCCTAAACAAAAAATATCAAATATTATATTTTATTGTAAGGGAAATTCGGTACAATCCAGGCTCAACTTATGAATCTATCTATACTTTATCTTATATCCATGCAGATGTTTGATGAAATTGTTGTTGCCTTACAAGAGGCTGCTGACGATGTCAGTACCATTATCACAACGATAACAGGTTCTGGGAACGTGTTCACGGCAGGGAACGATATGAGCAATTTTCGGACCCTGACTATGGCTCAGACAAGGGACGTCCTCATTAGGTAAACACGGTTTTGTTAGCACATTCATGTACGTAGTATTGTACTGTGTGAGCTGGTTTTTTAAAACGAAAGAAAGAAAGAAAAAAAAAAAAACAGTATATACATTAAGAATTTGGAATTCAGTCCAGGACACAAAAATGACGATTGTTGTAAATTTCAGATTCATGGGGGCGTTCGTCGATTTTCCAAAACCTCTGGTGGCCGTAGTCAATGGAGCGGCTGTCGGCGCAGGCGCTACATTACTCCCACTTTTCGATGCTGTTTATGCTACTGATAAAGTAAATATAGAAATCTGTTCATCTGTTTTTTTTCTTTTTTTTTTTTTTTTTTTTTTTTTTTTTTTTTTTTTTTTACTACTTTTAGCATGTGACAGCCTTTTGCAACAAACTCTAGAAAGCTATACGACAGAAAATGTTCACATAGATTTGTATATCTGAATATCAAACCAGCACCATATTACTGTACTTACTCTTGCCTGAGACGGGAAGTTCAGAAATCACAGTTGCTTAAACCAGTGTTGTCCAAACTGGCGTCCGCGTACCCCTGAGGGTACGCAACATAGATCATAAGGGTACGTGAATAAATACACACACACACACACACACACACACACACACACACACACACACACACACACACACACACACACACACACACACACACACTTCTTTTTTTATTCGTGTATTAAATTCGAATTTATTGACCAACACTCCTGCAATGCAGTCTTTTCATAATTAGTATATTATTTGCATTATCCTAAATAAAACAGTTTGTTTAGCCATGGTGGACGGGGTGGGGGTGGGGGTGGGGGTACGTAACAGTACAAAAAGGTAATAAAGGATACCATTGGCGAAAATGTTTGGACAACACTGGTTTCTATTAAACCCTGCTGAGTTCGACAATAAGGTAGCAGGCAAACGTCCCAGATTATTTGGTAAAAGGGACTACAAGAATCAAATAATAGCTTCTGTTTTAAAAGGTTAAAATAATATTCCTCTCCACAGGCAGTCTTTTTCACACCCTTCTCTGCACTGGGCATTACTGCTGAAGGCTGCTCTACATATACCTTCCCAAAGGTTATGGGTCCAGGGCAAACTACAGAAATGCTGTTGTTTAACAAAAAGGTAGAGAAGAAAAGTGCGATGTTTTGATATAGATATCTATATCTATCAATCTATCTATATAAATACTTATATTCAGAGTTGGATAGTTGATACATATAAATAGACTGTTGCAATGGTTAATATTCAAAGGCTGATATTTCAACTAACGATTTTTGTTTCAGTGAACAAGAAAATATGTTTGCCATACAATGAATTCATTTTCTTGTGACAGATGTCAGCTGCAGAAGCATGCAAGGTAGGCCTAGTGACTGAAGTCTTCCCAGAGGCGACATTTCAGCAAGAAGTGCATCAGAGATTACAAGCCATGGCCAAACTGCCACCGAAGCCCCTTGTGTATTCGAAGGCATTGATTCGTGATATACACAAGGAGGATTTACACAAGGTGGGGATATTTTGAGGTCTTCTTGCCAAGGTGAATAGCAGGTAAATAGAAAATT
>NC_091591.1:856959-861959 GCF_042767895.1 Penaeus vannamei | reverse complement strand
CGCAGTACTGCAGTCAATGAGTAAGACTCAAGGATTGTAAAAGGAAGGAATGACTAGACCGGTATCATAATCCGTATAAGCATCGCGGGACCAATCTGCGTTCTGGAGATCTTCCCCCGCACACGTCTCCTCTCGGCTTAAAGGACACGTCTACCGTACTCTCGCACACTACATGTACACACCTTTCTCTCTCTCTCTCACACACACACACATACACTCCCTATCTTTCCGTTCCCTACACTCTTCCTTTGCTCTATCACCTCACAACCATTACACTAAACGTTCCCATTAAATGGGTGGTGGCAGTGAGCTATTTTTTTTCTATCTTGCGAGAGTTTTTCTTTCCTTATACGGCCGCTACAGGGGCCATTAGTGAAAATAGAAGTGTCAAGTCGAGCGTGTGTCTGTGTGCTCCTCCCCATGGATCTTACAGCGATTTGCCAACGCAACTGAATGACAAAGGTTGTATCTGAGTCTTATTCAGGGAAGGGGAAGCTGGGCGTGCTAATTCTATGTAGTTTTCAATGTGGCTTGTAAGGGACTTTTATTTTGCTTTATAGAGTAAACAGGACTCGCCTATCCTGGTCCTTATGCCTCTTATCCCGCTTCGCGGGGCATCGCCCCTTTGACGGCGACAAAAGGGCTCCTCTCACGGACACTTTACAGGGCACTGCTAAAAGATTTCAAATACATACGTGCTTTTTTAGTGATAATATTCTAATGTTTTGCATTGTTTGATGATTAATTTAACAGCTTTAGTCCCAGTTTTGGGACCTAGTTGTAAATCATAGGGACGCAATCTATATCAGAGAATGGCTCCATCAAAGACGCCCTAAAATTTAATTAGTCTAGGGGCCCCTAAAAGTCATAATGCGGCCCTATGGCAACTCTCAAATGGCCCCTATGCATACACCTTAAAAATATAGAAATTCCTGCATTGTGCATTTATATGTGTTTGTACATCTGATTTCTATTTGACTATTTCATGTGCTGTACAAATTAATTGATTAAGTATCGCGATTCGATGAATATCTGCTCTCCTACCCCCCCCCCCCCCCTTCACTCCCCCACCGAACCAAACTCACACACACCCATCGACACCCTTCCACCTCCCCACACCGAACCTCATATGATCCCCAGCCCAGAACCTATTAAGAAACCTAGCCCTGAACCCCTCGTGAACCCCAGCCCCACGTCACCCTCCCCGGGTAATGCAACTACTAACCCAGTGCTACCCGAACTTGACGTCATCACCGGCCAGTGTTGTGCGGCACTGCAGGCGCGCGACCCTGCTGACGCAAGCGAGCCGCGCATTCCTCCTCGGCCCGGCGTCAAAATCCCCCCTCAAGACCCCCACATTCATCAGCAACAGAGAAGATGAGCAACAAAGTAACACAGGTGACGCCCACGCGCAACAACATTAGAAATAGCAAGAGGAGAAACAAGCGGAACAACAGAAAGGAAAACGACAAGCAAGAAAACACAGTTCCCCCTCCACCAACCGCACCGAACCGCGAGTGGAGTGATGCAAAGTACCACCACGTGCCCGGGGTTCCCCAGCCCGACAGTAGTAACACGGCTCCTGTTGTGATAAGTAATAACTACAGTCACAACCATGTAAGACAAGAAACGTCTAATCCAAGCAATCAATGTAGATGCGGATGGGTTTACTCTCGTGGAAAAAAGAAAAAAGAAGACAAAATAGAACAAAGATCTACCGCTAAACCTTTACAGGGGGCAGCTAAACCAGAGGTGTTGTACCTTTACATGACAAACTGCCACACAGACACTGAGGAAGCAGATATCGAGAATCACCTACTCGTTAACTTCCCTGAGATGGACGATGTAAATGCATTCAAAACAAAAATTCATTCATATAATGCCAGCTTCACTGTTTCTCTTAAAGGCAAAGCACTTGTAGCTGATGAATTTCTGAAGTCAGATTCCTTCTCCAGCCCCGTGAGAGTCTTTTTAAATAGAAACAAGTACAAAACCTCGCAACCCGAGTGGGATGTATGACCAAAATGACTCGTCAACAGTAGCGCCAGCTAACGCAAGACCCCGCAGAACACTTCCCAGCATTTACCTTGCAAATGCATGCTGCCTTACAAACAAAGTGGACGAACTTGACGTCATAATGAAACAAAATACTATCGATATTGCAGTAATCACAGAAACTTGGTTCAAAGATGATACATTAAACATCGGAACCATACAGGGGTACCACTTATTTAACAAAATTCGTCAGAGCAGAAAAGGTGGTGGCGTTGGTATTTACATCAAAGATGCTATCCCCTGCAACACTATAAAATCCATCTGTCCACCAAGTGACGACCTTGAAACATAATGGCTCGCTGTTAGACCTACATGGATGCCTCGCGAAATCAGTGTGCTGGTAATCTGCGGGATATATTTCCCCCTAAGGGCACCTACCGAAGAAAGCCTCAGAGAACACATAGGCCCATATCCCTAGTCCCTCACGATCCCGAAGTGTCGCGTTCGGCTGCACGAAGCTTCGTGTTCGGGTTGAAGAAGGACGATCCCGAAGCGTTGTGTTCGTTCGCACGAAGTTTCGTGTTCGGGTTCCAAAAGGACGATCACGAAAGTCGTATCCCTAATCACAATTGAAGTATCAAAACGCTTAATTACCACCTCGAAAATATAAATAGATTGCACGATATACATTTATATTGTTGTTGTTTTTTAATTTAAAACACGGAAATTAAATTATGAATGCTATGCACCGATCGTTATCGTCTCTGCTTGCAACGTTTCGGACCTTTTCCTTGCTGTTTTTCGTATTTGGCGCCATTCGACTTTACGCGCCAACCAGAATGGACCGCCTAATAATAATAATAATAATAATAATAATAATAATAATAATAATAATAATAATAATAATAATAATAATAATAATAACAAGCATTCTGGGTCTTAAGAAATCTACAAATGTATCACACAAACAGAAAGCTAGAGTCGGCGATAGAGGAAATTTTGGCGCGCAAACTTTAACTTTATAGCGGGAAAGAAAACATTAATTTTGAAAAATGTGATAAGCGTGACGTAATTCATTAGCAGCTGTTTGTTCGTAAGTTATATCATATAAAATAAACTACTAATCATGCCTAACCTTATCCAATCAAGCTGAAGAAACCATTTATCGATCATATGAAAATCCCCAATATAACATATGGAAACTACAAATTTTATTTCAAATTAAATAATAACCAATAGACTTTGAAATAAATAATCACCTGAACAACTAGTAACTTTCAATGCTAAAATGTCCCTAATGCCGAGGCCAGAGCTCTTGTCTTGAATGACTGGCCGTTCTTCAATTGATTGTAATAAAACAATTCTTTGGCGTTCAGAAAGCGCTGGAAGGCGGGCCATTCTGGTTGGCGCGTAAAGTCGAATGGCGCCAAATACGAAAAACAGCAAGGAAAAGGGCCGAAACATTGCAAGCAGAGACGATAACGATTGGTGCATAACATTCATAATTTAATTTCCGTGTTTTAAATCATAAAACAATATAAAATGTATATCGTGTAATCTATTTATATTTTCGAGGTGGTAATTAGGCGTTTTGATACTTCGATTGTGATTAGAGATACGACTTTCGTGATCGTCCTTTTGGAACCCGAACACGAAACTTCGTGCGAACGAACACAACGCTTCGGGATCGCCCTTCTTCAACCTGAACATGAAGCTTCGTGCAGCCGAACACGACACTTCGGGATCGTGAGGGACTAGGGAAAGTACAGAAATCCCTTCTTAGTAATTCTTGGTGACCTGAACACTTTTTCTGATTATGAAATCACCTCTGTACTGAATTTTAAGCAGGTTGTGTCATTCGCCACGCGTGGGAAAAATACCCTGGACAAAATCATAACAAATAAAGAGCATTTTTATGAAAGTCCAACTTCCCTGTCCCCTTTAGGCAATAGTGATTACTTGTCACTGCTCTGGGTACCGAAGAAATACCAGGCACCCACGCAATTAAAGGGAACAAAACTTATTCGTAGATTCCCTGATTCTAAAATCCGCGAGTTCGGATCATGGATTACTCATTATGACTGGGCCGACGTTCTCAACGCCCCCGACCCGAACACTAAATGCCAACTTTTTTTTTTAATAAATCAGTCTGGAACCAAGTTGACAACTGCTTCCCCTTAAAAAGAACTTCCACCCACCATCAGGACAAACCATGGGTCACCAACAGGATCAAAGACCTTATCCTGGCAAGAAAAAAAGCTTACAAAACAAAAAACACTGATGCAACAAAGTACTTGGCAAAAAAGGTTAGACAAGAGATAAGATCGGCTAAGAAAAATTATCATAAGCAAATCATTGATAAAATCAGTGACGCAAATCCCAAATCGTAGTATAGGCACATTCGGAATTTAATCGGTGACAAAAGAAGCGACAGTCACCTCTCTCACATCAGCGAAATTGCCGACTCGCCAGAAAGTGCTGCTAATATCATCAACTGTCACTTTGCGAACATCAACAAGCTACTCCCACCATTACAATCAGCAGAACTGCCAACTTACTTACCCTCGCGCCCTCTGCAAGCAATTGTCAGCGAATACGACGTGTACCAACACTTAAGAAGGATAGCAAAAAGCAAATCTCCTGGCCCTGATGACATCCCGCCGAGGTTACTACGTGAATTCGCTCCCGAGCCCCCCTCTGCGACATCTTTAACTGCTCCATTACTGAGGGCGTGGTGCCTGACCTATGGAAGCGTGCTATCACAGTCCCAATTCCCAAAACAAATCCACCTAATTCTCTCGATGACCTTAGGCCCATATCATTAACACCTATTCCTTGCAAAATACTCGAGAGAATAATTGCTAAAGAATTGTGGAAAATATTCGCCCCCAAATTAGATCATCGCCAATTTGGAAATACCAAGGGTAGCTCCACAGTCCACTACCTAGTTGACCTGACCAATTAAATCACTTCAAATGTAGATAAAAGATTCGAGGTCACTACCA
>NC_091591.1:849459-851959 GCF_042767895.1 Penaeus vannamei | reverse complement strand
CCTGGACGGTCTTGGTGAAGCGGGAGGTATCCAGACCGATGTTCCTGAAGGCGGTTTCGCAGCGCTTCAGGTGCTTGTCCGACATGCTTGGTGAGCGGGAGAAGATGAAGGCGAAGTCCGCCAAGTAGCCTTGGCTGAAGTCTATGCACGAGTGAATGCAGGCGAAGTTGTCATAGTCCGTGTCCAGGATGACGAAAGGCGCCATGAAGGCTGTGAAAACAAGGAACAAACGTCATCAGTAAATAACCATCTCATTAGCTTTTAGCAATCAGAGAGCATCCATGCATGAATAAAAGCGCTCTTTCCAAACACTCACATTCCTCGTAGTCGATGGACAGGTTGGCTTCTCCCAGAGGTATCGGCGCGATCTGTCCGTGGCGCCTCGCCGTCCTTCCATCAGCGCTGATCCCGGTCGACTTGGCGCTGATCTTATTGCCGTCTGGAAAGAGGTTCACGGGCACGGAATGTAACCTGGGATTTGATATATTATCCTAAACATTTTCGAACATATGTCATTCCTACATAAAGTTTTGAGCTGTGAGCAATTAGGCAGAAAAATCGTACCAAAAGAAAATTCGTTGCGCACGCATTGATGAAGGAGCTGGTATGGGTTCTTGGTCAACGCAATTTCATACCACACTCCAGCAAACTGAAATTCAAGAATGTAAAATATAGAAATTAATAAAAAGAAAAAGAAAAAATCCTGTATGCCAAAAAATCATGAGAAAACTTTTTGAAGTTATCTTACTCTCTGCAGGTCGATGAAGGCCTTCTTGTCCACCGCAGGACACTTTCCTGGGACAACGAAGCTGGGGATTTTATCGGCAGCGACCACTGCTACGAGAGCAAGGACTATCAGTGAACTCTTCATGTTGCTGCGAAGGTCAGGGTTTCTCTTCTGCAGATCCGGAGTGCAGTTCTCTGCTTTATGTAGCATGAGGCTCCTTGCAGACGGCTGCCTGACTGTGATATTCTTTTTTATGGCTCTTATTCCCTATCTACAGTAAACACATCTGCCGTATTTTTATATTTCTTTCATTTATGATTGAGTTCCCCTCTTTAAAAAAAGAAGGAAATAATTGCATTGTCAAATAAGTACATTTTCAAAAGGAAAAGGTGGCGCTACTTCCAACGTCTTATGCTCCGCCCCTTCAAGCACTCCCCGCCCTCCACTCCCTCTCGCCTATAAAAGCCTTGCATGACACTTGTTTTCGCCACCAAAGTTCTCTCGACTAAAAAGAGCTGAGGAAAGCAAGGGAAATAAGCAACCATGCCGACCGTAGTAATAACAGCTCTCCTCGTGGCTGTCGTCTCAGCTGACACCATCCCCCACTTCGTGGTTCCTGGAAAGTGTGCCAATGTGCTTGTCCAAGACAACTTCGACCTTCATAAGGTACACTTTATTTCTTATATATCTTTGGTGCAGACGTACTCCACATTTTCAATATGGATCAATATCCTTCTTTAATGCAATACGTTCTTCCCAACAGTATTCTGGACGGTGGTATCAGACCTCCATCATCGACAACCCTTACCAGCCCTTCACTCGCTGCATCCACTCCAACTTCGAGTACTCGGCCTGGCGAGTTCCAAGTCATCACAGCTGGATCTAATCCTTCCAACGACTACCTGAGGATGATGGGCAAGATCTACCCGACCAGGGACTTGCCAGCTGCACACATGCTCGTTGACTTCCCGGCTAGTAAGTCTCGTATGGCTAAGAAGGATTTTATGTCACACCATTTGAATATATACTGACCTTGCAGTAATTTATCCCGCATTAAACCATACAAATCCTTTTCCCACAGCCATTGCCGCTCCCTTCCAAGTGCTCGCCACCGACTACCACTCCTACTCCTGCGTGTACTCCTGCATTGCCTACGACAATTACAAGGCCGAGTTTGGCTTCGTCTACTCCCGCACTCCGCAGACCTCCGGCCCGGCGACTGACAAGTGCGCAGCCGTGTTCAGCGCCAACGGAGTCAACGTGTCTGCCTTCAGGCCTGTCTCTCACGGTACTGACTGTATCTACAGGGCTTGATAACACTGTTATTAACCGATGGATTTCAGTCAGTGGTTGGAATTGGTCTTAAAACTAAGCAGTAACATCCACAGCCCCATGTAAAAATAAATAAATAAATACCGATTCAACTGTGTCGTGTTTCTCTATCGACAGCGGCGTTACTGTATAAAGTTGAGTCATGAGTTTTTATAAGAAAAATTCACCAGAAAATGGTTTCGTTGGAAAAAGCAACGAAAGACGCACTCACACGTGTATGGAATTTAAGAAAATAATAGATAAATAAAATGTACCTCCACCTCTATACATGTGTGAAAACACGTATGTGTATATGTTTTTAGACTTGTATGTATGGGAATATATGTAGGGATGTATATGCTTACCTGTAATAAATCAATGTAAAGAAATATATAAATTTATAAACACGCATACAACAATTCATGTGTATATACATATATACACGTATATATACATGCACAT
>NC_091591.1:831959-844459 GCF_042767895.1 Penaeus vannamei | reverse complement strand
GGAGAAGATGAAGGCGAAGTCCGCCAAGTAGCCTTGGCTGAAGTCTATGCACGAGTGAATGCAGGCGAAGTTGTCATAGTCCGTGTCCAGGATGACGAAAGGCGCCATGAAGGCTGTGAAAACAAGGAACAAACGTCATCAGTAAATAACCATCTCATTAGCTTTTATAATAATTATTGTAACTGCAATAATGATAATAATAATGATGATTATGACGATAATGACTATAATGATAATAATCCTAAAAATAATGACAATAAGGATAATAATGATAATAATAATCATAGAGTCCATTTGTAAAGTCGAAAAAACGGCAAAATCTAGCGTATTACAGCCTTTTGAGAGAAACGTCGAAAAAAATCCTTTTCGCTTTAAAATGATAATTATGATGATTTTAGATTAGTTTAGGTAATTATGATTTTCATGATAATTCCTTTATTATTAACAATAATGATGATCGTGATAATAATGATAAAATGATAATCATAATGATAAAATGATAATTATAATGATAGTTTGAATAATTATTGCAATAATAGTATTAATTAACTCTACTCTAATAATTTTCATACTAATAATGACAATAGAAATAATAAAAATATCATTATCATTGCCATTATAATTATTATTATTGTCATTATTATTTCTAGAATTATCATTATTGGTATTATCATTAAAAAATTGTTTTAATGATGAAAATGACAATAATAATTAGTATAATAATTATTATAACTGCAATAATGATAATAATGATAATTATGACGATAATGACTATAATGATAATAATCATAAAAATAATGACAATAAGGATAATGATAATAATCATAGAGTCCATTTAAACGTCGAAAAAAAACTTTTTTCGCTTTTAAATAATAATTATTATGATTTTAACATTAATTCAGGTAATTATGATGATTTTCATGATAATTCCTTGATAATCATGACAATGACAAATGACAATAATAGTGATAATAATGATAAAATGATAATTATAATGATAGTTTTGATAATTACTGCAATAATAGCAATAATCAGTAGTGTGTATAGGGACAGAATAGCCTCACCCCCATGGGTCCCCCCCCTATGTACCTAACGTGCCATAACAGGAAGTGACCTAATGACTTCCGGAAGTAATTACCGTAATCGATTATAGGAAATCAGTAACCTTGACTAATGATGGAGAACACGCACACCTGAAGGGGTGCCCCCCCTCCCTTTCCTCTCCAAAACAACAATAATAATAATGAGAATACGAGAAAGAGGAAGAAGAAGAAGAGGAAGAAGAAGAAGAAGAAGAGGAAGAAGAGGAACAACAAACAAACATGGATCCTGTTGCCGCAGGTCAAACTATCATCCTAAGAGCAGGTGTCACAGGTTCCACCACCCCAACCCCTCACCCAAAAACACCTTGGACACAGCAGCCTCACCCCCATGGGTCCCCCCCTATGTACCTAACGTGTCATAACAGGAAGTGCCCTAATGACTTCCGGAAGTAATTACCGTAATCGATACTGGAAATCAATAGCCGTAACTAATGATGGAGAACACGCACACCTGAAGGGGTGCCCCCCCATCCCTTTCCTCTCCAAAACAACAACAATAATAATGAGAATACGAGAAAGAGGAAGAAGAAGAAGAAGAAGAGGAACAACAAACAAACATGGATCCTGTTGCCGCAGGTCAAACTATCATCCTAAGAGCAGGTGTCACAGGTTCCACCACCCCAACCCCTCACCCAAAAACACCTTGGACACAGCAGCCTCACCCCCATGGGTCCCCCCCCTATGTACCTAACGTGTCATAACAGGAAGTGCCCTAATAACTTCCGGAAGTAATTACCGTAATCGATTATGGGAAATCAGTAACCGTGACTAATGATGGAGAACACGCACACCTGAAGGATGCCCCCCTCCCTTTTCTCTCCAAAACAATAATAATAATAAGGAGAATACGAGAAAGAGAAAGAAGAAGAGAAAGAAGATGAAGAAGTACAACAAACAAACATGCACCCAGCTGCCAACATTTCGGTACCCCACTCCTCCTCTCTAGAGCAATAATGATAAGAGGAGAGGAAGAAGAATAAGAAAAGGAAGAAGATGAAGACAGGAAGAAGTAGACAAACAAACAAACATGCATTATCCCCATACCCCAAACACGCTATGGACAGAATAGCCTCACCTCCATAAGTACCGCCCTATGTACCTAACGTGTCATAACAGGAAGTGCCCTAATGACTTCCGGAAGTAATTACTGTAATCAATTACTGAAAATATATAACCGTGACTAATGAGGGAGAATACGCTCACCTGAATTCTGTCCTCTCCTCTCCAAAACAATAATAATAATATTGAGAATGAAAGGCAGAAGAAAAAGGAAATTTGTACTCTGCTTACATAGGTCAAACTATCAACCTGAGAGCAAGTGTCACTGGTTCCACCTCCTCCTCCATTCCTGCAGGTCACAGGAAGAAGAAGATGAAGAAGAACAACAAACAAACACGGATCCTGTTGACACAGGTCAAACTATCATCTTGAGAGCAGGTGCCACAGGTTCCACCAACCCCCACCACCACCTCACCCAAAAACACCACGGACAAAATTATTCACCCCCATGGTGCCCTCTTACCCCATAACGTACGTACCTGACATAGGTCAAACTATCTAAGACCAGGTGTCACAGGATCTCCACCACCACACACCCCTTCACCCAAACACACCCTGGACATATTGGCTCACCACTATAGCTACCCCTTAACGTGTCACGACAGGAAGCAGGCCTAATGACTTCCGAAAGTAATCATCATAATCGATTACTGAAAATCAATAACCGTGACTAATGAGGGAGAATACGCACACCCGAAAAATGCCCTCTCCTCTCCAAAAACAATAATAATAATATTGAGAATGAAAGGCTGAAGAACAAACAAATATGCACCCTGCTGACATGGGCCAAACTATCAACCTGAGAGCAGGTGCCACAGGTTCCACACCCTCCCCCTTTCCTGTAGGAAGAAGAGAAGAAGCAGACAAACAAACAAACAAGCACCAATCTGCAGGTGTTACAGGTGATTCACCCCTTCCAGCTTCCCCACATACCCCCTCACCAAAAGCAATGATAATGGCTATACCTCATGTCTCAACATGTAAGAGGAAGAAGATGAATAGACAAACAAACAAACATGTACACAGCTGCTGACAGAGGTTAAGGTATTGATCCAATAATAGGTGTTACCTCCTACCCCCCCCTCCTTCTCAGGTCGAAAGAGGGTCATTTCCGGCGTGAGTTAGGTCACATAGCTATTCATCGTGTTTAAGCTTGTAGCAAAACAAACTGCACAATAGACCGATGGACAAATTAGCTCCCCTCGCCACCCTCCGCAAGTACTAACTAAAGAGCTAATGCACCCACCAGCATTGGGTTGCCATAGATGTGTGATCAAAGACATGGCTAATGAGCGTGAAATAATCAATAACCATACCTCACCCTGTTCCTCGCCCAAACACTGCGTGGCCACAGGTCATCAAAAGAGGGCAAAGAAATACTCTTAGCTGCTCTCCGGATGCGATAAGGGTTAAGAATATTGATCTTGAGGGGGAGGGGTTGTGCGAGGTAAATGATCATGGATATTGATCTGATAATTATATTTAGCTTTCCATCGTGTCTGAAACACGTAAATTTAGCTTTAATTGCTAATGCACCCCAATAATAATAATACAATGCGATGAAAAGGATGACAAAAATCGCCATGTACTCAATATACCTTTATTATCATCTTCAAATATACACTAGCACAAACAACTAGACATGCTTAAATCATACTTGGGCCATATGTCCATCCCCCGCGTCAACTAAAAACTAACATCTTCCTCATCGCTCATGACGATGATTACCGAGTTGCCACGAACGTCGCCTCTCCCGGGTGGGGTCGGGCGACATCGATGAGTGCGAGAGGGTGTATTCCGGTAACGAGTATGAAAGTGCAACCACTTCCCATGGCGACGGCGCTGCTATCTCGTCCCGAGGTGTAACCAAACAAGAAAAAGAATGCTATATTAACCAACACTGAGTTTTTAAGATGTTGATATTATACAAATATAAGGCATTTGGCAAAATCCAATTCTCACTCCATTTATGCATGCAAAAAATTCACTCGCAAAAAAACATACATGATAACTTTTATCACAAATGCGCAATATAACAAGGGAAGTCCTCACAAGAATAACAGAAATGACTTATCTTCGTGGGCGATTACTACCTTTGAGACCTCCACTCATCTTTTAACAAGTTATAGCAGTCGTTCTTATATTGCCAATGATTCTTCACAATAACTATACAATTCAGCGAAAAGGATCATAAAACTCTTGTTGCAGGCAATGTCTTTATAATGGCTTTCAGCCTTCCACAAACGCACATCTTAACAGGCGACAATGCAATATAAGAAAATTTGAATCGAGTTTTAATCGACTTGAATTTAATACGCAAATATAAATGTGGCAACCACCTTCTCGCATATTTGTACATGTCGATGTGTCACATTTGCGAGATAATTATCCCGCCACACAACCGATACGACATTTCAAAACCTGCCCGTTCTCCTATATATACAAGCAAGCTTGCGAAAATTTGTAAAAGTGCGAATTATTTCATAAACTTGCTTGAGGGCATAAATTCAACCAAACTTTACTTCTCGATCTCCCGCAATCGTTTTTCTCACCTGCCCACAAATATGCGGTTAAAGATCGAACTAAGTAACCTCTCCGTCGGCCTACTGTAATTAACTTTATCGGGAAACGCTCATCTAGACACCATTTTTAAAAAGTAATGCATAATTACCTTTGATCAAAAAAATCCCTGTACAAAGAGAAACAACTATTTTTACACCGACATTGAATAAAACTTACTGCTCGACCTCTTCAATATTCTCTGATAAACTTAATATTCATACATGTCACATTAGGAAACACTGATATGTCTAAACATCCTCGGCTAAGATATAATGGTTCACTAATTAATTCACTAATTGCCATAACAATGAAAACTGTTGAAAGGTTCCTTAGAACAATTTATCTTTTAGAAAAATGTATAAAAGAGGTTTTAAGCAATTGTAATACATTTTTTTACGTTTTAGCCATAGGCTCTGTATCTAAATGAAGACGTTTTAGGATAAAATGATAAAACACGTTTGCCCTTCCTGTCATAGTTTTTATCATTTTACATGTATTACGCACATTTATGCACCATATTTTAAGTAATGCATACATTTTCATCAAGTTACTCGCTAATTGTCGTAGCGACGAAAACCGTTAAAGGCCCCTATAAACCGTTTTCACCATCAAAATAAAAGAGAGAAAAAATGTATAAAAGAAGAAGGTCAAGTAATCGTTCAAATACTATTTGCCGTTTTAGCAGCAGGTTCTTTATCAAAGCAAAGGACTTTTATATGATATGAAACAGTTTAAGGATAAAATAACTCTTTTGTCATAGAGCTTTTATAATTTTACGTCTATTGAACATAGATAAATTCGCCTAAAACCGGGATTATCAACCAAGGATAAATTTACTACAAAGGAGTAGAAAGTGTATATGACAGCCTCAATACAATAGGTCTTAGCAGCTGGCATGCGAATTTCCATTTCTTTTCTTAAACCAAGTCATCAGCAACTATATATTTTCCATAATCAGCATATTACTTGCAAACAAAGGCACTTACTTTTTCTTTCTATGCGTCTGCATTAGACATTCCTGATTTTTACATGGCAGTAAAGGGGTATGCGGCGAGCAACATAGAGACAGGGAGGTAAATTATAGAGGAAAGGTTAAAATTACACACCTAAAAAGAAAAAGTGGCAACCGAAGCAATATCTTCATTACTTTTTCCATTAATGGCAAGTAGAAAACATTCGTTTGGGGAAAAAAAAACGCTTAATGTCATAATAAGGAAGAGAAAAACGTCCTTTTACATAACTCGGAGGAAGAAAAAAAAAGACTTTACTCAAATCCAAGAACGACTGAAATATATATATATACATATGGGTGGAGCATATTTTTTGCAGGTCATGAAAATACAGGGCAAAACCATTAAAACGTTCTCGCATTGCTGTCGTCTTTAACAGAAGACATGTATATTATCAGTAAAATAAGTTTTGTGCAATTGAATACATTTGTCTTTTCTGTAATAATAATACAAAAAGTCAATTTGCTCATTAATACTACTAATGTCTTATTCCTTTAAAGATGTCCTCCTAAACAGTGATGATGCTTTGTCCAATAGACAGATGATGGAAGACCTTACACAGACGGCGGAGAATACCGCGACTCGTCACGAGCTATTGGTCTCACCAGCATACTAGGCGAAAAAAAAACAAACAGAAGTACTCGTCTCGACTCCATTCGTGAAGAATTGCTTGGTTAATGAATATTTCGCCTTTAAATTGCACCCTTTTCAGTCATTTGAGCAAGGTAAAGCCCCATGTTCTAGATAGGCAGAATGACACACCTCTTTGCTGGTCCTCGTAGCACATCCTTCTACACACCTGTTCGTTCCGCTAGTTCACGCAGTCTGTTTCCCCTATCAAACATGCCATACCTTGTTGGTGGATCCTATCCTGGCCCCACCCCCTCGACTATACGAGATGGTCAAGAAAAAAGTAGTGATTTTGATCATAAATGTAGGTATAACATGACTTCACACGGCACTGAATATGTATCTCCAAGACTTGATATGTATTTGGCGATGCGTGTAATCATACGAGTATCGAGCTTGGAGGTCCCTTGTGAATAAAACGCAACGATTTTATAAAACCATAAGACAGTAATATTTCTTGATAAGTATTTAAAAATACTAATAACCCATATGGTTGGTTGGAAAGAAGGGCAACAAATTGTCAAAACCATATCTCAGAAACGAATTAGTTGCCAACTAATTCCATCGTTTTACTTCTCTTTCCTCGCAATTCATCTTCCTTTCCGCACACAGATACACGATGATAGGAGATGACTTGCAGTTTTTTCTGAGATGGCACCTCCGACATCGGTTACGGAAGTGTCCTTTGTTGAAAAGAGCATTTACATAGAGGTTTATGGATATTAACCTCATCCGAGTCATTCCGTAATCATAGTTTCTCAAAATTTATTACGTAAAAATATGTCATCATTCCTGTATGACAAACCTTGCTTACCTATAACGTCAATAGTTTCATAAAACCTTGTTGTATAACGAAGAAATTAACAACATTACTAAAAAAAAAAAAAAAAAGTTTTAACGTATTTTGCCTCAGAAAGGATTTTCATTCAGCAGATAAACGGTTTGTTATCACTCACCTCTGCGAAAGAGGTGGGTAATAGTGCGAATTATTTATAACAAATAAGGGTGCCTGAGAAAAAGAATTTTCATTCAGCAGATAAAAATGTTTGTTATCACCCACCTTCGACTTGTTTGTTCAGAGTATATTTCTCCCTGTAATACTAGCTGCGGCTTAAACAAGGCATATTACTATACGTTTATTTCCGCACGCGTCGCACTCAGCGCCGGCGTTGCTGCGCGCGAGAAGTACAAACGCCCGCGACACCGACGGCTCGCGGCGGCTGCGGCGGCTGCGGCGGCGGCGGCGGCGGCGGCGGCGGCGGCGGCGGCGACTGCGGAAAGTAAAGACGCATGCGACGACCGCGGCGGAGGCGGAGGCGGCGGCGGAGGCAGCGGGCGGGCGTCTCGGGGAGGAAGGGCGGGGGGCGCTCTAGTTGCTACAATACATGGTATTTCTCAAATTTTCGTGGGTAAAAACATGTAAATGTTTTAAAATTTAAAAATTTTTGATGAACTTTATGTAGGTTACCCTTCGATGTCAAAGATAATGTTTTAACAAAATTTTGGTGATGGACTTTATGTAGATAACCCTTCGATGCCTAAAAGATTATTTTCAGTAATTTTTGCATTGTAATCAATAGATAAACCGTCTATGTCAGTCTCATTTACCCCAGGGAGTCAAATTTTACCCTAATATACAGTTTGCAGGCCAGAGTCGACTCGACGGAACGACCATATGGTTGACGTAAAGCCGTAGGAGACAATAATAGAGTGTAAGTGATAATCTTAGATAACGAAGGACTGGCTTAATTAAAGATGTAAAACGGTCGATTGTAAGACTGAAATAGCAATGTCCCGCGGCCCGTCCTTGAGGATATGACTCTCGAGCAGCGTGTTTGACACCCCACGGCTGTGTCATCGTATACCTCCCACGTCGACTTACCTGTTCAGAGTGTGATTTTAACACTGTAATATTTATTAAAAGCAGGTTTGACAAGATTCTTGCAGAATAGAGCCTACTACTCAAAGGTAAAACACGGAGTACAAGTAGGTCTGGAATGGCAAGCGGGTCATCTGAACATGATTTCTTGGGCGTCTTTTTTCATGCCATTGGGTATTATGAAGAATCTTTATCAAAGACTAAAGTAGTCAACAAGATTTATTTGTATATAAAAGTGTTTTTCATTTCTACATAAGGAAGGTTGAAAAATATTTGAAAATGTAATGAGTAGGTTCTTAAAAGTTACTCCAGTCCATCCCCCGCCGCTCTTCCTCCCCGAGACGCCCGCCCGCTGCCTCCGCCGCCGCCTCCGCCTCCGCCGCGGTCGTCGCATGCGTCTTTACTTTCCGCAGTCGCCGCCGCCGCCGCCGCAGCCGCCGCAGCCGCCGCAGCCGCCGCGAGCCGTCGGTGTCGCGGGCGTTTGTACTTCTCGCGTTGTCAATGTCGGTGTAAAAATAGTTGTTTCTCTTTGTACAGGGATTTTTTTGATCAAAGGTAATTATGCATTACTCGATTCAAATTTTCTTATATTGCATTATCGCCTGTTAAGATGTGCGTTTGTGGAAGGCTGAAAGCCATTATAAAGACATTGCCTGCAACAAGAGTTTTATGATCCTTTTCGCTGAATTGTATAGTTATTGTGAAGAATCATTGGCAATATAAGAACGACTGCTATAACTTGTTAAAAGATGAGTGGAGGTCTCAAAGGTAGTAATCGCCCACGAAGATAAGTCATTTCTGTTATTCTTGTGAGGACTTCCCTTGTTATATTGCGCATTTGTGATAAAAGTTATCATGTATGTTTTTTTGCGAGTGAATTTTTTGCATGCATAAATGGAGTGAGAATTGGATTTTGCCAAATGCCTTATATTTGTATAATATCAACATCTTAAAAACTCAGTGTTGGTTAATATAGCATTCTTTTTCTTGTTTGGTTACACCTCGGGACGAGATAGCAGCGCCGTCGCCATGGGAAGTGGTTGCACTTTCATACTCGTTACCGGAATACACCCTCTCGCACTCATCGATGTCGCCCGACCCCACCCGGGAGAGGCGACGTTCGTGGCAACTCGGTAATCATCGTCATGAGCGATGAGGAAGATGTTAGTTTTTAGTTGACGCGGGGGATGGACATATGGCCCAAGTATGATTTAAGCATGTCTAGTTGTTTGTGCTAGTGTATATTTGAAGATGATAATAAAGGTATATTGAGTACATGGCGATTTTTGTCATCCTTTTCATCGCATTGTATTATTATTATTGGGGGTGCATTAGCAATTAAAGCTAAATTTACGTGTTTCAGACACGATGGAAAGCTAAATATAATTATCAGATCAATACCCATGATCATTTACCTCGCACAACCCCTCCCCCTCAAGATCAATATTCTTAACCCTTATCGCATCCGGAGAGCAGCTAAGAGTATTTCTTTGCCCTCTTTTGATGACCTGTGGCCACGCAGTGTTTGGGCGAGGAACAGGGTGAGGTATGGTTATTGATTATTTCACGCTCATTAGCCATGTCTTTGATCACACATCTATGGCAACCCAATGCTGGTGGGTGCATTAGCTCTTTAGTTAGTACTTGCGGAGGGTGGCGAGGGGAGCTAATTTGTCCATCGGTCTATTGTGCAGTTTGTTTTGCTACAAGCTTAAACACGATGAATAGCTATGTGACCTAACTCACGCCGGAAATGACCCTCTTTCGACCTGAGAAGGAGGGGGGGGATAGGAGGTAACACCTATTATTGGATCAATACCTTAACCTCTGTCAGCAGCTGTGTACATGTTTGTTTGTTTGTCTATTCATCTTCTTCCTCTTACATGTTGAGACATGAGGTATAGCCATTATCATTGCTTTTGGTGAGGGGGTATGTGGGGAAGCTGGAAGGGGTGAATCACCTGTAACACCTGCAGATTGGTGCTTGTTTGTTTGTTTGTCTGCTTCTTCTCTTCTTCCTACAGGAAAGGGGGAGGGTGTGGAACCTGTGGCACCTGCTCTCAGGTTGATAGTTTGGCCCATGTCAGCAGGGTGCATATTTGTTTGTTCTTCAGCCTTTCATTCTCAATATTATTATTATTGTTTTTGGAGAGGAGAGGGCATTTTTCGGGTGTGCGTATTCTCCCTCATTAGTCACGGTTATTGATTTTCAGTAATCGATTATGATGATTACTTTCGGAAGTCATTAGGCCTGCTTCCTGTCGTGACACGTTAAGGGGTAGCTATAGTGGTGAGCCAATATGTCCAGGGTGTGTTTGGGTGAAGGGGTGTGTGGTGGTGGAGATCCTGTGACACCTGGTCTTAGATAGTTTGACCTATGTCAGGTACGTACGTTATGGGGTAAGAGGGCACCATGGGGGTGAATAATTTTGTCCGTGGTGTTTTTGGGTGAGGTGGTGGTGGGGGTTGGTGGAACCTGTGGCACCTGCTCTCAAGATGATAGTTTGACCTGTGTCAACAGGATCCGTGTTTGTTTGTTGTTCTTCTTCATCTTCTTCTTCCTGTGACCTGCAGGAATGGAGGAGGAGGTGGAACCAGTGACACTTGCTCTCAGGTTGATAGTTTGACCTATGTAAGCAGAGTACAAATTTCCTTTTTCTTCTGCCTTTCATTCTCAATATTATTATTATTGTTTTGGAGAGGAGAGGACAGAATTCAGGTGAGCGTATTCTCCCTCATTAGTCACGGTTATATATTTTCAGTAATTGATTACAGTAATTACTTCCGGAAGTCATTAGGGCACTTCCTGTTATGACACGTTAGGTACATAGGGCGGTACTTATGGAGGTGAGGCTATTCTGTCCATAGCGTGTTTGGGGTATGGGGATAATGCATGTTTGTTTGTTTGTCTACTTCTTCCTGTCTTCATCTTCTTCCTTTTCTTATTCTTCTTCCTCTCCTCTTATCATTATTGCTCTAGAGAGGAGGAGTGGGGTACCGAAATGTTGGCAGCTGGGTGCATGTTTGTTTGTTGTACTTCTTCATCTTCTTTCTCTTCTTCTTTCTCTTTCTCGTATTCTCCTCATTATTATTATTGTTTTGGAGAGGAAAGGGAGGGGGGCATCCTTCAGGTGTGTGTTCTCCATCATTAGTCACGGTTACTGATTTCCCATAATCGATTACGGTAATTACTTCCGGAAGTTATTAGGGCACTTCCTGTTATGACACGTTAGGTACATAGGGGGGGGACCCATGGGGGTGAGGCTGCTGTGTCCAAGGTGTTTTTGGGTGAGGGGTTGGGGTGGTGGAACCTGTGACACCTGCTCTTAGGATGATAGTTTGACCTGCGGCAACAGGATCCATGTTTGTTTGTTGTTCCTCTTCTTCTTCTTCTTCTTCCTCTTTCTCGTATTCTCATTATTATTGTTGTTGTTTTGGAGAGGAAAGGGATGGGGGGGCACCCCTTCAGGTGTGCGTGTTCTCCATCATTAGTTACGGCTATTGATTTCCAGTATCGATTACGGTAATTACTTCCGGAAGTCATTAGGGCACTTCCTGTTATGACACGTTAGGTACATAGGGGGGGACCCATGGGGGTGAGGCTGCTGTGTCCAAGGTGTTTTTGGGTGAGGGGTTGGGGTGGTGGAACCTGTGACACCTGCTCTTAGGATGATAGTTTGACCTGCGGCAACAGGATCCATGTTTGTTTGTTGTTCCTCTTCTTCCTCTTCTTCTTCTTCTTCTTCCTCTTTCTCGTATTCTCATTATTATTATTGTTGTTTTGGAGAGGAAAGGGAGGGGGGGCACCCCTTCAGGTGTGCGTGTTCTCCATCATTAGTCAAGGTTACTGATTTCCTATAATCGATTACGGTAATTACTTCCGGAAGTCATTAGGTCACTTCCTGTTATGGCACGTTAGGTACATAGGGGGGGGACCCATGGGGGTGAGGCTATTCTGTCCCTATACACACTACTATAATCAACTCTATTCTAATAATTTCCATACTAATAATAACAATAGAAATAATAGTAATATTATCATTGTCATTATAATTAGTATTATTGTCATTATGTCATTATTATTTCTAAAATCATCATTATTGTTATTATTATAAAAATAGTCATAATAATGAAAATGACAATAATAATTAGCATGATTATTATAATGATAATAATAATAATGATGATAACGATAATGACCATAATGATCATAATCAGAAAAATAATGACAATAAGGATAATAATGATGATAATAAT
>NC_091591.1:785841-788341 GCF_042767895.1 Penaeus vannamei | reverse complement strand
GAAATAGGAAGAAGAAGAAAGAGAAGAAGAAGAAGATGAAGAAGAAGAAAGAGAAGAAGAAGAAGATGAAGAAGAAGAAAGAGAAGAAGAAGAAGATGAAGAAGAAGAAAGAGAAGAAGAAGAAGATGAAGAAGAAAGAAGAGCAGGACGAGGATGAGAAGAGGAGGAAGAAGAAGAAGAGGAAAGAAGCAGGAGAAGAGGACGCAAAAATAAAAGAATAGAACACAAGAAAAGGTAGAAGATCAAAGAAGTAGAAAGAGAAGACACGAAAACGAAGAGGGGAAAAACAAACAGAAGAGGATAAAGAAGATGAAGATGATCCCGATAAGATTGAGTGGAAGGTATACTGAACAGCTGACCTTGAGACTGCAAAAGGAGGAGGAGGATGGGGGAGGGGGAGGGAGAGGGGGAGGGGGAGAGGCGGGCAGGGTGCTAGAGGGAGCGATGTTTGTGGGGGAGAGAGGGGGGGAGAGGGAGGGAGAGGTGAAGTAGAGAAGAACAGATGGGAGTGAAGAAAGAAGCGATAGGAGGGTGGATTGGTGGAGGGAGGAGGGAGAGAGGAGGTAGAGAGAAGCGATGGGGGGGAGGGGGAGGGGGAGGGGGAAAAGGGGGAAGAGAGGCGAAACTTGGAAGGTGGGTGGGTGGGGGGAGGCAAGAGGGATGAGGTAAAGAATATGATGAGAAATGTGGTTTAAGAGAGGGAGGAGGCGAGGAAAAGGGAGGGGGAGGGAGGGGAGAGAATTCCTCAGGGCGTGGGAACCAGAAGAAGAAGCAGGGAGAGGGGGGGAGGGAGAGGAGGGAGAGGGAGACTTCCGCATCCTTTTCAAAGGATGACTGGCGACTGCGGGGAGTGAGCTGTGTGTGTAGATGTTTTTTTTCCATATTATCTTCTTTGGTTTCTCTTTCCCTACTCCTTTTTCATTCTCTGTGTCTTGTGGTCTGTCTTTCTCTGTTTCAGCCTCTCTCTCTCTCTCTCTCTCTCTCTCTCTCTCTCTCTCTCTCTCTCTCTCTCTCTCTCTCTCTCTCTCTCTCTCTCTCTCTCTCTCTTTCTCTTTCTCTTGCCACGAATCTCACAGAGAACGAGCGAGCGAAGAACTTCATCCTCCTTCTCCACCCTCCTCCTCCTCCACCACCTCCTCTTCCCCCTCCACCACTTCCTCCTCTTCCTCCTCCTCCTCTCCTCCTCCTCCTCCTCCTCCTCCTCTTCCTCCCCTTGCCACACCCATTCCCACACAATCAGCACCACTCAAGCGCCTGTTTTATCCAAAGGCTCTCTTCCTCGTCACGTGTTCACGGCGTCACGTGTTCACTAATTATGGAGGAGGAAGAGTACGAGGAGGAGGTGGTGGGAGGAGGAAGAGAAGGGGGTGGTGGAGTGAGGAGGAAGAGGTGGAGGAGGAGGTGGAAGGAGAAGGAAGAGGTGTGAGGATGAGGATGAAGTGGAGGGAGGAGGAAAAGGAGGAGGAGGAGTGAAGAGAAGGAGGTGAAGGAGGAAGAGGAGATGTTGGAGGGAGGAGTATGAGGAGGGAGGGAGGAAGAAAGATGAAGAAGGAGGGAGGAGGAGTGGAAGGATGAGAAGATGGAGGAGGAAGAGAAGAAGTTGGAGGGAGGAGTAGGAGGAGGGAAGGAGGAGGAGGAAGAAGAAGAGGAGGGAGGAGTAGGAGGTGGTGGAGGGAGGAGGAGGAAGAGGGTGTGAGGATAAAGGATGAAGAGTGGAGGGAGGAGGAGGAGGAAGGAAAGGGAGTGAGGATTAGGATGTAGAGGAAGAAGAGGAGGAGAAGCAGAAGAGGCGGAAGAGGCAGAAGAGGACAGAGGTGGCGATGACGACGAGGAAATAGAAGTAAAAAAATGAAATGAAGAAAAAAGAGAAAAAGAAGATAAAGAAGAAAAGGACGAAAAAGGAAACAGAAAAATGCGATAGAGGAGGAGGAACAGGAAGTGGTGTGAAAAAGTGGACAGAAAATGAAGTCTTTAGTAACTGATCATGCCTGGTTGTGTTTGTTTGTGTGTGCGTGTCTGTGAGTTTGTGTGTGTGTGTCTCTATCTGTGTGTGTATGTGTCTGTGTGCGTTTGTATGCCATGAATGTGTGTCTGTGTGGAATTTCAACGCGCTATACTTACGACTATTGCAGACTGCTGAGATGAGCAGGGACACACAGACAGACATTACCAATGATACTAAAAAAGTCCATTCCAGAAAAATGAAAAACATGGACCTTCTGTGCCACTGTGCGACACCCTGTCACGCTTTGCAAGTTATGACTGAAGATAATTCCCAGGTTTCTGACACTAATCCATGACACTGATGCATGACTTTGTAGAAAGAATATTTGCTTGATATTTCCTCCTTCCATTTTCCTCCTATCTTCCTCGTTTTATCCACCGCCTTCCCTCCCTTGTCTGTCAGTTCTTCTTCCTCCTTCTCGTCTTTCAATTCTTCCTTCTATTTTCGAACCTCTTCCTTTCTCCATTCTTTTATCATCCCCTGCCCTGTTCTCCC
>NC_091591.1:770268-772768 GCF_042767895.1 Penaeus vannamei | reverse complement strand
GATATTCTTTGCTGTGACATGCTGCCTGTTTTATTTTGCTTCTAAATCTCCCTCTGGGTGCAAGGTATGTCCGGGGTCACCATTCACTGGCAGTGTGCAGGATCGAACGCAGGTCTGCAAGATTGCAAGCCCAGCACGTTATCACTGCTCTACACAGCACACATAGGAAGTGATGAAGAGAAGAAAGCAGAGAAAAGAAGACGGCGAAGAAGAAGCAGAAGAGAATGCAAAGAGAAGAAAAAGAAGAGGAGGAAGAGGAGACAGGTCTTGCGAGTGAAGACGCTCCCCGGGTTCCTACTCACCTCGACCTCGCGAGGAGTTTGTAGGTCGAATACTAGAACCGGGAGTCGCTCGGGTTGACTGGCGAGAAACAGGATACTGGTTTGCCTTCCTTCTGTTGCCGGGGAAGGATGGGGATAATGGGAGGGCGGGGTGGACAGGGCAGGAGGAGGGGGGAGAGGGGATTTCAAAACCGAAGGACCGAGAGGAATATTTAGTACTTTTTTTCTCTGGGTGGTTGGTTTGTGGGGTTTGTTTGTCTCTCTCTCTCTCTC
Source organism: Penaeus vannamei (assembly GCF_042767895.1). Lineage (NCBI taxonomy): Eukaryota > Metazoa > Arthropoda > Malacostraca > Decapoda > Penaeidae > Penaeus > Penaeus vannamei. Next base: position 772,214 of record NC_091591.1, on the reverse strand, counting down.
TCTCTCTCTCTCTCTCTCTCTCTCTCTCTCTCTCTCTCTCTCTCTCTCTCTCTCTCTCTCTCTCTCTCTCTCTCTCTCTCTCTCTCTCTCTGTCTGTCCATTCATCTTTTTCTCTCCATTCATCTTTCTCTCTCTATTCAGCTTTCTCTCTCTCTTGATTTCTGTTTCAGTCCATAATTAGGGGACGAATTTTCGACTGTTGCAATATATATTATTTCATTCTTTACCGCTAACTATTCATAAATAAGCATAAATCATAGGTATATATTACACACTCGCTTTTGCACAAGATCATTTAGTTAGTAAAACAACACAAGAACCTACGTTCTATCTTTATCAGGTATTGCAATTTACCAAAAATTGCTATACAACTATATAGAATGCGTGTGCGAATCCACTTGAGGCAAGATCCAGTTCAACGGCTGAACCATTTTCTTATTTCATCTTTATTTTACGACTTTTCTTTTTTCTTTTTGAATTGTAACTGCCGTGTCTCCCGGTCAGTGTTTGATCCGCTGTAAAGATCACTGTAAAGTCTCTTTTACGACGTTTTACGAATCACCTTAATTAACTTATCGTACGCTCATCACATCATATATCATAAATGGACGTTTACACGTTTGCAAAAATCACACCCAGTACCATATTAAATTCTTCTTTTTCTGCTGCTGATGTTATTACTTCGGAGATCGGCTTGTACTCCCCTTCAATCTTATCGACAGGGAATCCAATCCTCTTGTGGGCTCAAAGGCGACGCTCCTTCGCTACTTTCACCGTAACGACTCAAGTACCTCGCGACGAACCGGATCGCGTTAAACTATCCCAGTAGGATCAAAATTCCGACACTGTAGGATTATCTTTACTACAGTAGACGAAGCCTCGTATAGATAAAGATGATTCAGTGTGATGGAATTCTTAACACTAGATTATCATTGCTACATCAGACCCAGATACTCGTAGAAGACACAGACTGCTCAGCATGATGAAATTCTTAGCACTGATGATTATTATTACCAAACAGACCCAAATACTGGTACAAACACAGAATGCTCAGTGTCGAATTCACAACACTGGATTATTATTACTAAAACAAACCCGAAGATCCGTATAGTCACAACATTCAGCAACAAATTCTCGACACAGTGGATAATCTTCACTAAAACAAAGCCAAAAAGTCGTGTCGTAGAGACAGAGAACACAGTATGAAAAAAGCAGCTTCACACTGTCAGATTAGCTTCACTAAAACAGACCAAAGACGTATAGAAAAATACTTAGTATAATGAAATTCTTGGCACTGTCAGATTGCCTTAACTAGGTAGCTTCCTCTTACAGCCACAGAATCCAGGGTACTCAGCCACGACGGATTTCTCAACCACACCGACAGAATACCCAGAGTGATAAGCAGCAAAGCTAATGACGGACTCAGTGGAACTCAAAGGGCGCGAACGAAGGACTCTCCAGGAAGGTAATATACGTGAAAGTGGTGACGTTCTTAAAATATAAAAAGTAAAAAGATAAAGTATTTTCAAAAAGGAAATACTGGTTTCGAATTTACTTTACCGTTTTTCACTGAGGTCAGTCCTTGAAGGTTTGACCTTCGACCTGGGACGGGAACCACGAGAGGTCACGTGTCCAGGCTCATGACCCAGCGTTGGGGTCAGCTCAAGGGTCGAGGATAAATGGGAAGGAGAGAGGAGGACGAGGAGGGGGAGGGGAATTAAGACGGGAGAAATGAGGAGGAAGGAAGAAGAGGAAGCAGGGATATATGAAGAGAAAGAGAGAAATTACGGTGAGACGAGTAGGAAGATATATGAAAGGAAAGGAAGATGAGTAAGCAGAGAGACTAGAGAAAAGGGAAAGAGAAAGAGAGAGAGAGAGAGAGAGAGAGAGAGAGAGAGAGAGAGAGAGAGAGAGAGAGAGAGAGAGAGAGAGAGAGAGAGAGAGAG
>NC_091591.1:757768-762768 GCF_042767895.1 Penaeus vannamei | reverse complement strand
TTATTTGTTGGTGTCTGAATGCTTGCTTAATGGCGTCTATTGATTTTGCTCTTATGGTTGCTTCTTTTTTCGGTTTATTGTTATTTTCTTGTTTATATTGTTCTGTTGTTTTTCTGTTTGTCGTTGCTATTATTATTATGTTTATTTATATCATAATCATCATCATAATATTATCATCAGACCGGTTAACGGGATCATTACTATCATCTATATCATTTCCAATACTCATTATAAGATTCCTCAGCATCGAAATCATAGTAAGCCTCATCACTATCATCGCAACCACCATCACTAGTTTCATTAACATAGTAACATAATCACAGTCATTATAACCATTATAGAAACAACTCTTCATAATCACAATCATCATTATGACCATTACCTTTTTTTTTTTTTTTTTTTTTTTTTTTTTTTTTTTTTTTTACTCGCACCCTATTTGCATGTCGTGTGCCCTTGATTGCTTTGCCTCTCACATCCTTGTCTGTTTTTCACCTTGTAAAGCACCCTTAGAGATTTTTTCTCTTTTTAAATAATCAGCATTCTACTTGTTTCTTAATGTATATTCGTGTTATCTTTTGAATCTAATGTTTCATATATAATTTATTTCCTTAGGTAATACATATATGTACATATGCTTATATATAAGCACACACACACACACACACACACACACACACACACACACACACACACACACACACACACACACACACACACACACACACACACACACGCAAACACACGAATATATAGATTTGAATATAAACATCCTTAACCGCACATGAAAAACAAGGATTCATATGGAACAATAGGAATAAAATCCCAATAGCCATTCGAAGGAACTCTTCACACACCTCATAATTAACTCCAACAACCTTCCCCGAAACCAGACAGACAGGCAAACAGACAGACAGATCGGCAAACAGACATGGCAGACCGACAGACAAACATAAAACAGGCAGGGTAGACAGATAAACAGACAGAGGCAGACATACAGACCAACAAGCAGAGAGACAAACAGGCAGACAGACACAATAGCCGCTTCCCAATTCCCTCCTTTCAATAAATCACTCTCGACCGCCATTCAAACTCTCTCAGTCCGAAGCGAACAGTTCTCTCTTAATTTAACAGCCCTATAAACAGAAACCCTTTCCCTTATCCGATGAATTGGACCACTGTTAACAGAAAAAACTGTTCTGGAAATATTACTTTTTATTTTCATTTTTCGTTTTATTATGGATAGGTCTATTACAGGTGTGTTATAAATAGGCTCTTTATAGGCGCTTGGGCTAGTGTTGGCGGTGACTATCTTTTATCACTATTATTATTTTCATCATCATTATCATCATTACTATTTTTATCATCATTGTTATCATTATTATTTTCATCATTATTATCATTACTATTTTCATTATTCTCATTATTATTTTCATCATTATCATTATTATTATTATTTTCATCATTATTATCATCATTATTTTCATCGTCATTATCATCATTTTCATCATCATTATTATCATTATTATTTTCATCATTATCATTATTATTTTCATCATTTTTATCATTATTATTTTCATCATCATTATTATTTTCATCATTATTATCATCATTCATTATCATTTTTCATTATTATTATCATTATTATTTTCAGTTATTATTATCATTATCATCATCGGTAACATCATTCATATCAATTATTGTTAACGTTATCTTTTGGCTTAGATAAATCATTTAAATCTATTTCAACTGAATTTCACCCAGATTAAGATTTGTCTATATCTCCCCCTGGCTATTTTTCGCAGGTCTAACCACACACATACACACAAACACACACACACACACACACACACACACACACACACACACACACACACACACACACACACACACACACACACACACACACACACACACACACACACACACACACACACACACACACACACACACACGCACACACACACACACACAAACACACAGAACACGCTACACACAAAATGTCATGAAGATCGTTGTTTAATCGACCTTTCCAACCCGAATCCCGCCGCAGCCAAACACGGCCTAACAGTACCTAGGACGCAGAGGAAGGTCGCCCAAGGAAGCCCGGAGGAAGGTCAAAGCACAAAGGTCTGGATAAACAACAGGATATTGGTCATTAAATGAAAGCCAAGCCAGAGACAGGGAGGGAAAGCAGGTGACAGGGATTAGGGAGGGAAACATATTCTGTACGACTAGGATTAATTGTAGGGAAGGAGAGATGGGGGCGGGTATCCTTAGGGCTTAATGGGGAAGGATGGGTGGAGTTCATACAACAAGAACCAGGCGTAGGGAAAGGATTATTAAACCATCCCTTAAGGTAATGGGTCCTGGTAGGTTGTTTCGTCAAAAGGGCACGACGTAGAGAAGGAGATACACATTCTTTTGGATAATGGGGAAGGCTGGGTTTAGGTCCTACGACAAAAAATAAACGAAGGGAATGGATTATTAATACATCCCTTAGGACAAAGGGGAGGGATGGCTACTCAACAAGGACACGATATAGCGAAGGATGGGTGGCGTTTCAGTCGACAGGGACCAGGTGTAGAGGAGGCCCAGGAGATAGGGAGAGAGTGAAGGATATACGACCTAGAGGTGTATATAACCCTAGGAATTATTTATGGCTGCCTGACCAAGGTGGGGAGGAAGGGCAGGGATAAGCAAAACCCCATAAGACATAAATAGGTGTCGACAACGAGATACAGACGACTGTTACGAAACATAAGGAGGAGGAGACGAGAAGGAGGGAAGGAAGGAAGGAAGGACGGGGCCATCTTAGGGACTCTCTTCTTCAAGACGACCTTCGTTTGGGGATTCCTTCCGCTTTTCGCAAAACCCGTCAGGAGGCAGTCTCACTTTCTCCCTCGATTATCCTCCATCGTCGTCGGCATCGAGAAAAAGAAAAAATGGCGTCTCCAAATCACTTTCTAAAAGAACGAAACTGAACAGAGATTCATGGGCATTCTATCGTGCGACATCTGTGTCTGGCAGAGGGGCAGAATGTTCATGGTGTGTCGGATTCATTTTCAAAATTGGAAGGTTTTGTTCTTTCATTTCATTATCTTTTTATTCTTTATTTTTCTTTGCTTTTGAATGCACTATATTTCTGTTTATACATGCACGTGTGTAAGATTGTGTGTATTCTCTATAAGGACATCCATGTGAATGATGATAATAAAGATAATCGTACACATAACAATATATGTAATATGTGCATGCGTGTATTTGTGTGCGTGTTCCCACACCTTTATCACTCGCCTCTCTCCTTTTCTATTATTCTCTCCCACAAATCCTTCAATGTCTCATTTCTCCCGAGGGTCTCACTGGCCTTGGCATCCCCTGATCCTTCTTTATCTGATTAGGGAAGAGGAAGGGAAGGGCATGGGAGAGAAGGGAAGGAGGATGGGGGAGAGAGACCGGAGGAGGGAGAAGGAGGGAGCGGAAGAGTGAGGGAGGGAGGGATATATATACATTTTCACACACACACACACAATCATATATATATATATATATATATATATATATATATATATATATATATATATAGACAGATAGATAAATTGATAGAGAGAGAGAGAGACAGAGACAGACAAAGTGACAGAGACAGAGAGAGAGAGAGAGAGAGAGATAGAGAGAGAGAGAGAGAGGAGAGAAAGAGAGAGAGAGAGAGAGAGAGAGCGAAAGAACGAGAGAGGGAAGGAGAGAGAAAGATAGACTGATGAAAGGCGGAGAGGACGGGGAAAATATGACAAAGAGAGAAAGAGAGAGAGGGGGGGGGGGACTCGAAGGAGAAGAAAGACAAAAATGGAGAAAGATGATGAGCATCGCGAAAAGTAAAAGTTGTTTCTCGACTTCTACTAAAGCGCCACCCCGTCCCTCCCTTCTTCTTCCCCCTCCCCTCTCCTCTCCTCACCTTTCCCTCCAACCCCCCTCTCCTCTCCTCACCTTTCCTTCCAACCCCCCTCTCCTCTCCTCACCTTTCCCTCCAACCCCCCTCTCCTCTCCTCACCTTTCCCTCCAACCCCCCTCTCCTCTCCTCACCTTTCCCTCCAACCCCCCTCTCCTCTCCTCACCTTTCCCTCCAACCCCCCCTCTCCTCTCCTCACCTTTCCCTCCAACCCCCCTCTACTCTCCTCACCTTTCCCTCCACCCCCCCCTCTCCTCACCTTTCCCTCCAACCCCCCTCTCCTCACCTCCTCCCCCCCCCTCTCCTCTCCTCACCTTTCCCTCCAACCCTCCCCTCTCCTCTCCTCGGCTTTCCCTCCAACCCCCCCTCTCCTCTCCTCACCTTTCCCTCCAACCCCCTCCTCTCCTCTCCTCACCTTTCCCTCCAACCCCCCTCCCTCTCCTCTCCTCACCTTTCCCCCTCCAACCCCCTCTCCTCTCCTCGCCTTTCCCTCCAGCCCCCCCTCTCCTCTCCTCACCTTTCCCTCCAACCCCCCTCTCCTCTTCTCACCTTTCCCTCCAACCCCCCTCTCCTCTCCTCACCTTTCCCTCCAACCCCCCCACCCTCTCCTCTCCTCACCTTTCCCTCCACCCCCCCCTCTCCTCACCTTTCCTCAATCCCCCCACTCTCCTCTCCTCACCTTTCCCTCCAACCCCCCCTCTCCTCTCCTCACCCTTCCCTCCAATCCCCCCTCTCCTCTCCTAACCTTTCCCTCCAACCCCCCTCTCCTCTCCTCACCTTTCCCTCCACCCCCCCCCTCCTCTCCTCACCTTTCCCTCCAACCCCCCCTCTACTCTCCTCACCTTCCCTCCAACCCCCTCTCCTCTCCTCACCTTTCCCTCCAACCCTCCCCTCTCCTCTCCTCGGATTTCCCTCCAACCCCCCCCCTCTCCCTCTCCTCACCTTTCCCTCCAACCCCCCCCCTCTACTCTCCTCACCTTTCCCTCCAACCCCCTCCCTCTCCTCTCCTCACCTTTCCCTCCAACCACCCCTCTCCTCTCCTCGCCTTTCCCCCCCC
>NC_091591.1:749595-752095 GCF_042767895.1 Penaeus vannamei | reverse complement strand
GACAAAACGATTTTTAAAATGATAAAGGATAAAGGGAGAAGGGAAGATAGAGATAAACACCGAGAGAAGACGCGAGAAAGTGAGAGAAGGGAAATGGTCAGACTTCTGGAGGAATGTGAGAGGCAGATGAGTGAGAAGGGAAGGGGGAGGGGGGGGGGTCTTGCTTTCGTTTTGGGATATTATCTGGAGGATCAAGAGTCGCTTTAGCATCAGCATCGTAAGCATAAAGAGCCATCGTCAGCATCACCTTCATCATCAATAACATCCTTCTCATCCTCCTGTCCATCATCATCATCGTCATTATCCTTCTCCTCCTCGTCTTCATCATCATCATCTTTCTCCTCCTCCTCTTCATCATCATCGTCATCATCATCATCATCCTTCTCCTCCACCCCTTCATCATCGTCATAATCATTATTATCATTCTCCTCCTCCTCGTCCTCCTCTTCATCATCATCATCATTATCCCCATCCCTATCACAACCACCATCACCATCGTTAACCATATAACTATCGCCACCATCATTACCCCCATTATCATCATGAATAACGCTGGAAGTAAATGTTAAGATAATGGAAGGTACGAGAGAGATTCATAACTGTGGTGACGATGGTAATTATGGCAATTATGATATAGAATTATTATAATTAAGTGGATATCGGGTAGATAGATAGATGGACGGGTATTAATAGATAGGTTGATAGACAGATAGACAGACTGATTGATTGATTGATCCATAAATAGAATGATAGACAGAGTAGGTAAATTGATTAATGGATAGATAAATACACTAATGAATATTTATAGGCAGATAGATAAGTATATAAATAAATAAATGCATTAGTAGGTAGGTAAGTAGATACATAGATACATCTACTAACTGATTAATAGACTGATTGATAGAAATATATAGATAGATCAATAGATAGATGAAAATAGATCCACCACTTAACAGATATGCACATTTCTTTTATTCCTTTGTGTGTACGTCTCTCGGTCCGTCCGTAACAAGATGTCCCTTTCTTTCCCAATTTTTTTCTTTGCGTTTCTCTCTCTCTCTTTTCTTTCTTTTCTTTTCCTTCTTCCTTCTCGTCTTCTCTTTCTTAATATATATTTTTATTCTTTAAGTCCTATCATTTTTCTTCTCTTCCTTTTCTTGCTTCGTCCGCGGAACAAGAAGTGTGAAACAGGTCGATCTCGCAAGCAACAGAACCGGACATTGTTTGGATAACTTGTTTTCAGCCGAATACCTCGCGGGCTGCAAGGCTCGGGGAGGCAGGTTGCAAAATGTTGCTAGCTGCATCAACCGAGTCCGTACCTTGAACGTATGCAAGTTTGGAAGGGGAAAACGAAAAAAAAGAATAAAAATAAGAAGACAATTGCCCCATTTATCCTGATGTGCGCTCACCTCGTTAGTCATGTAGAAAGTCTGTGATGGTTGAACAGCTCGTTATCAACAAACTACCCGACTAGTCAGCGAACTTGATGATTCAGCTCGTTAGGTTGCTAACAGTCGAGTCATACATGAGTAACAAAGCCGCCGTTGCCACAAGATGCTGCAGAAGACTTTTTTCCTTTTCCTGCTGCCGCCAAGATCAAGTTCAAGAGCGAGACTCAAGGAGAACAGAACAGAAAATTGTAACAGGATTTACTTTCGATTCCTTGGCCTGTAAGGTTGCTTGCTCTCACCCCACATGTCCATGCTGTGCAGAGATTTGTTCATTCACTTCATATCTATGAACGGAAGCATAACCTTACGTGGTGTATGCATACAAGGAATAATGACACACGTAAGTACACGTCCGGAAACACATATACACATATACGCATGTGTCCGCAAGCACCAATACACTCAAACACACGTTTTCACCTACGTGTACACAAATACCGATTCACACACACGTGCACAAATCCGACCATACTTACACATTCCCACACGCTGTACATTCCTGATGGGAAAGTGCAAATTCTTGCCAGATAAAAGTTCAGGCTGCGATTGAAACCTCTTAACCAGTGTTGCCATCCAGGGGTTAACACCTAACCATATCGCCAATGAAGTTTTTAAATTGATATTGAAAATTATGATTTAATTATCATGATAACTATAATTGATACTATGTTCCCTCTCCATCTTCCTTTCTCTCTGTTTATTTCATTTTGTCTCTGTTTCTTCTCTCGCACTAATTTCTGGATCTTACTTTCTCTCTCTCTCTCTCTCTCTCTCTCTCTCTCTTACCATTCAAACAACTATGAATGATATATATTTATATAATTATTCTCTTCAAAATCAAGTAAAGCACTTCGATATTATCAACGTGTGTATGCTAACCTACCTACCTACACACACACACACACACACACACACACACACACACACACACACACACACACACACACACACACACACACACACACACACACATGAGGTATATGCAAGCATGCATGTGTACACATCTGTGCTTGTTCCTGCGCGTACCAGCATGCCATGACTAGCCCGAA
>NC_091591.1:716497-724095 GCF_042767895.1 Penaeus vannamei | reverse complement strand
AAACACACATGCACGCGTAAACACACATGTAAACAAAGACACACGTACATAAACACACATGCACGCGTAAACACACATACAAACAAACACACATGCACGCGTAAACACACATGCAAACAAACACACACGTACATAAACACACATGCACGCACGCGTAAACACACATGCAAACAAACACACACGTACATAAACACACATGCACGCGTAAACACACATGCAAACAAACACACACGTACATAAACACACATGCACGCGTAAACACACATGCAAACAAACACACACGTACATAAACACACATGCACGCGTAAACACACATGCAAACAAACACACACGTACATAAACACACATGCACGCGTAAACAAACACACAAACACGCACACGCACCCACGTACACAAAGACATCGAAAGAACTTGTTTCTTGATGAGTTTCCAAGGTGACCTTAACCCCCTCCCCCTCCCCCACCCTCCCCCCGCCTGCCTTCGCCCTCCAACCTCTTCTTTTTCTTCAGCGTTCATTCTTTTCCTTGTCTTTCCTTAACCCCCTTTGTTTTTCCTTTTCTTTACCCCCTTTCCTTACCTCTCCCTACGTCCCCCTTTCCCCTCTCCTTTTTGTTGTCTCCCTCCCCTTTCCCTTTTTCTCCCCTGCTACTCCACCCTTTCCCCTTCCTGCCTCTGCTTCTTATCCTCTTACCCCCCCCCCCTTCTTAACCCCCTTTTCTCTCACACCTCCACCTCCCCTTCCTACCCAACTATCCCCAACCTCTCCCAACCCCTCCTCCCCCTTTCCTCACCCTCGTCCCTCCAGTCCCCCCCTCCCCCTCCCCCTTTAACCCCCTAACTTCTTGCGTAGGCGACCCCCCCCTCCCCCTCCCCACCAGCTGCCATGACCTGCACATACCTCTCTCTGACTCAAGCGCGACGCCCGTTTTCTTTGGCTCTCTCTTTTTCTATCCCCTCCTCGTTTTCTGTCGCTGTCTCGTTTCCTTTCTTTCACTCTCTCTTTCTCTATTCCTTTTACGTTTTCTACCTTTCGCTCTCTTCTTATGTTCTTTTGTCGTTTTCTGTCGCTGTCTCGTTTTTTTCTCGCTCCCGTGTTCTTTCGCTTTCGTTTTCTTTCTCTCGTTTGCAGATCACGTGGAGGATAATGTATCACAGGCATGATTTCGTGCACACACACATACATATATACATCGTTATTTCTATTTATTAATTCATTTCCTATTTTACTTTCTCAGCACTTAATAACGAAAAAAAGAATAACAAATTTTACGACCGTCAAACAACAAAAATCACAGCTTCGTTTCACAACCTGCAACTTGCAACACTGCGTTCCATAGCAAGCCAGCGCGGACTCAGTGTCGCAAATGTGAATGACCTGAGTGTGAAGTGAGGCCTAAAAAAGTGTGTCACCCTTGCAATATGGTCATATTTTCTTTGTTATTGAGATTCGGGACGCGGGGAAGGGGTAGGTGGGAGGGGAGGGAAGGGGGGACGGGGGAGGAGAAAAAGGGTGGAGGAAGGAGAGAGAGAGATAGAAGAAATCTATTTCATTTCAGAATATTAGAGCGAGGGAGAAGGGAAAATAGGAAAAGGAGGTGGGGGGAGAAAGAAGGAAAAGGGAAAATTATTGAAGGAAAATTAACATTCCTATTAGGTTATTAACAGGAAGAAAAAAATCAGCCAAAAAGCATCATCCGACAAGTCCTCCCATACCATTCTAATTTGGGAATTTGTCATAATTTTTTACTTCTTTTTTCAATAATTTCTCTCTCTTTTGGCATTATGAGCGAAGTGAAGTTTCAGCTGTCATCAGCGGTTCTTTCCGGCTGTTCCTTCTGCTGTCTGTCTCCTCTCAATCACACAGCTGTCTTTTTCTTTAAGCTGTGGTTGATTCTGTGGCGATTAACTCAGAGCTTAATAACTCAGCTTAAATTGCAACATAATCTTGCTTTGGAGATCTTGCTTGCTTTTTATCGTGTTATTGTTTCATTTTTTGTCTTTGTGCCTACTAATTAACTTTTCGTTATTATTATCAGTATTATCATTGGCACTGTTACCATAGCGTTGTTAACAGCAATGTCAATGTCATTGTAATTTGACTAATAAAGCTTCAATATAAACTTAGTTGCCATAACAGCTTCAGCATAAACTCATGTTCATTATATATCCTTCCACTTTTACAAACTTTGATTAAACTCTACTTAATCTACTCTAAATTCTTCTTTTACTTTTCCTCAATGCCCATGTTACAGTAACTGACAAAAAAGCTATTAACTTCTAATTCGCAATATCTGTATCAGCTTTATTAACCCTGCTGAGTATGAAAGCATTTTAATGATTATCACAACAGCTTTGATGTAATTATGCTGGTATATAGGAATTTGAAAAAAAAAATTACATCGGTTTAACTAATAACAGCAATCATTAACAGTGTAACAGCCGCTTTGATATTTTTTCCTACTTAGAGATCATTGAGACCATAACAACTGCTTAAAAAGTAAGATGATTGTGAGCTGAGCAAATAACTATTGCCTTGATGGTATAATAATGCTATTATTTATTGTATCATAACCCCACTAAATGATTGCTAATTTCGTTTAGGGAATAATGCGTACATGCCATTTTGCAATTGCACGCAGCAGCTTCAGCCAGCCTTAAATACTCATGTCTCCAATGCCGTTCATGCAGGCAACCCGCCATGAGTGCGCACGCCTTGGCTTGCCTCCCGCATCACGAAACGAAGCATGTTGCCTTCGGTTTTGTTTTATTCTTTTTCATTATTAACTCTTTCTCTTCCTTTCCCCTTTCCCTCTGGCCTCGCGCAGGCGCCCAGGAATCGTCCGTCGCTCTCGAAGGACCCGGGAACTTCGTGTGTCCTCACGAGTTCGGTTTCTACGCCCACGAACTCTCCTGCGACAAGTACTACTCGTGCGAGGCCGGCGTCCCTACCCTGAAGGTCTGCGGCAACGGCCTGGCCTTCGACAACAGCGACCCCGAGAACCTGAGAGAGAACTGCGACTACAGCCACAACGTCGACTGCGGTCTTCGCACCCAGCTCGGTACGCCGGGAGACACCCATAGCACCACGGCGGCGCTAACCCAGCCTGATACCGGTGCTGCATAGCCTTGCTACATCACAGCCAGATAACCCAATCTGATACTACAAGGACGCGGTGTTCTGCCAGTATCTTTACACTGATACATCGACAAGAGAAACAAATTGGCTCCTCATTTCACCATCTTCCAACCCCACTCAACCTCGGTTTTGGGCAATTTTCACGGCACCTTACACAGTCTGTGCGACATGCGAACAAATTCCACAGGAACAGAACAGCTAACTGGTGATTGGTGGTCATTGAATACCCTCGGTGCAATGATATTGTCTTTTCTTGCACATGTATTTTTTCTTTCTCCTCCCCCTCTGGCACCTTCTCTTCTATCCAATTTATGTCACAGGTGTTGGTTGCTCTCTGGTGTTATCATAATACATATTTTATTCGACATGTACGCGAGTAGCCCTTTCTACAGATAGCCTTCTCACTGTATAGACAAGGTAACACATTCACAGGTTCCACGGATGGGGGAAGTAGCACAGTAATAACCTCATTCCACTACAGCAGCAGCAACGACCATTCAGCCTCTTAAGTGGTGGTATTCTTTCATGTTTTCCTTTGTCCTCTTCTTGTCTTCTTCCCCTTCTCCTCTCATATGCACAATCCCACTCGGTATCACTCTCTAATAACGGTGACGGTTCTGGAACGGGCACAGGAATGGCTCAGAGTGACATAGTCTACGAGGACTTCCTGTGTCCCAAAGACGATGGCTTCTTCCCTCACGAGACCCAGTGCGACGCCTACTGGAGCTGCAAGGACGGCGTCCCGGAGTTCAAGCTGTGCGGGAACGGCCTTGCCTTCGACGACACCAACGACCAGTTCGAAGATTGCAACTACATCTTCACCATCGACTGTACCAACCGCACTGAGCTGGGTAGGCCTAGTCCAAGAAGCCGGCGGAAATATAAGAAGACAGCGACGTGCCTGTTTTTTTTTTTTTTTTTTTTTCTTTCTCTAGTCACTCAGTCTTTTGTTTTTGCATGCATGTAGTTGTAAAAAAAACCTCTCACTTACATGCTCCCTTGTACAAAGAAATACACAATACAAAGGCTGCAGACATCAAAATACAAGAAATCAATCGTATTATGGTATCTACCAATCATGAACCATATCTGAAATTGAATATACACTCCTATATATCCCTTTCGACTCGGAAATCACGGACGAGTCTTAACACCTACCGCCTCACCCTGCAGAACCCCCCATCTCCACCCCCCACTGCCCCAACCTGTACGGAATCTTCGCTGACCCTGACGACTGCTCCGTCTTCTGGTCCTGCTGGGACGGTGAGGCCTCCCGCTACGCTTGCGCCCCCGGCCTGGCCTACGACAGGAAGTCCCGCGTCTGCAACTGGATGGACAACATTCCCGAGTGCAAGCAGCAGAGAGGTAAAGCCTTTTCGTATGGCGGGATAAAAGAACTAGATTGTTGGATTTGTATATGCATGTACATATAATCATACATGTAGATATTTGTGCATGTGGATAGATTGATAACCTAACAGAAGGAGAGAGAAACAGAAGTAGAAAACGTAAGAAAGAGAGCGCGAGAGAGAGAGAGATTATAAGAAATCTCTCACTCCTTTCCTCCCTTCCTTCCTTCTTTTTCTTTCCCCTTCTCTTCACCTCCAAGTTCCTCCTCGGTATTAACCAGCCCCTTCCCCCTTCCTTCTTCCCCCCGCAGACGCCATGCAGCAGGACTTCGTGTGCCCCGCCCCAGGAGAGCTCGTGGCCACCGGGTCCTTCAGCCGCCACCCTCACCCCGACGATTGCCGCCAATACTTCATCTGCATCGACGGCGTCGTCCGCGAGTACGGCTGCCCCATCGGCACCGTGTTCCAGATCGGAGACGCCGACGGGCTCGGGAAGTGCGAGGACCCCGAGTTCGTTCCCGGATGGTAAGTGGAGACAGCCTCTGGCGTGGGTCTTTCCCCTCCTTTTTCTTCCTGTGGGGGAAACGTGCAGTGGTTCAAGATGGCATTCAGTGTCCCAGAAACGAGAGAGGGAGGAAGACAAAACAACAACAAAACGGCTCCCTCTCTCGTTCAGTATCCCAAAAACGAGAGAGTGAGACCCAACACAAAAACTCCCTCTCTCGTTCTTTTTAAAATTTGGACATGGGATGTACAACCCAAAATACCATACGTTATGCCCCCTTTCCACGTCTGATTGCATCACTGTATGCCCCTCGGAAAAAGACTTCGGTTATCTCTTTCAACTTTTCTTTGGAGTGATCACTTAGAGAATCAATTAACATAGATATTCCCATTTTCACCTTGTTAATCGTGGGTCATACTAGTTCGTGTTTTATGTCTGTTTTCTTGTTTGAAAGATCTCCCTTCAGACTCTCCTGGACATAACTTCGCACTTGCATGGAAATGGTACCATAGAAATTAGCAAGCAAGAGATTTTTTAACATTCAGCATTTTCAGTTTAGACAATTTTATTGCACATTTTTTTAGTAACAAAAGCGAGTTGCAATGCACTGGATACAGAGGTGCATGTCCTAACTTCCAAACATGATTCACTTGTTACTTACGGAGGATTGGTTACTGGGCGATCTTTGGCTTCCTGCGTCATCTCTCTGAGATGCCTGTGTCTGGGGGTCTGTGTGAAACGGCTTCTTGTCTTTATTCTGTTTTCTGACGTGTCTTCTCATCTCTCTGCGATTCTGTATTTGTCTCTTTCTTTCTACTCTGTCTTTGGCACTGTTCCTGTTTCGTCTCTCTCTCTCTCTCTCTACACACACACACACACACACACACACACACACACACACACACACACACACACACATATATATATATATATATATATATATATATATATATATATATATATATATATATATTTATATCTTTCTCTCTCTCTCTCTCTTTCTCTCTCTCTCTCTCTCTCTCTCTCTCTCTCTCTCTCTCTCTCTCTCTCTCTCTCTCTCTCTCTCTCTCTCTCTCTCTCTCTCTCTCTCTCTCTCTACATATATATATGCATATATATATATATATATATATATATATATATATATATATATATATATATATATACATATATATATACATATATATATATATGTATGTATATATATATATATATATATATATATATATATGTATATATATATATGTATATATATATGTATATATATATATATATATATATATATATATATATATATATATATATATATATATATATATCTTTCTCTCTGCATGTGTGTTTCTCTCTCTGTCTAAATATTTATCTACTTATCTCTCTCTCTCTCTCTCTCTCTCTCTCTCTCTCTCTCTCTCTCTCTCTCTCTCTCTCTCTCTCTCTCTCTCTCTCTCTCTCTCTCTCTCTCTGTCTTCCCTTAACTCCCTTTCTCCCTCCCCTTCTCTCATTCTGTCTCTTCGTCGTTTGTTTATTCTATTTCCTCTATTACCAGTTCTCAGTATCTCATCCACACACAGGCACTTTCGCGTATCCATCTCATTGCACGGATGTCAGAACATTAATAAAATCATTTACCATAATAACTTTCATGCAGATATAACTGATACAAGGAAAGGTTCTCTACGTTCCTTCCGAGAATCTCACAACCCCCTCACAACGTCCTCATAAAGCCCCCCCCCCTTCCAAAAAAAGCCAAAGGTTCCTCATATCAACCCCTTATGAGACGCAGATCTCTCCCCCACCCTGTCCCTCCTTGTCTTTCTCCTCCCCCCCCTCATAACACTTCTTTATGAGGCGGAGACCCCCCTTGAGAAGCCAAAGATCCCAGATAACACTTCCCCAACCCCCATGTCCCTTCCGATGTCTCTCTCTCCCCACTTCACCCCCTCTCCCCATCACACCCTTCTCTCTCCCCCACCACACCCCCTTTCTCCCCCCACACCCCGTCTTCCCCCCACACCCCTTCTCTCTCCCCCACCACACCCCCTTTCTCCCCCCACACCCCGTCTTCCCCCCACACCCCTTCTCTCTCCCCCACCACACCCCCTTTCTCCCCCCACACCCCGTCTTCCCCCCACACCCCTTCTCTCTCCCCCACCACACCCCCTTTCTCCCCCCACACCCCGTCTTCCCCCCACACCCCTTCTCTCTCCCCCACCTCACCCTATGACTGTGTGACCCCCACTAGCGAGGACTACTACGGCGATCTCGACCTCGCTGCTATTCGCGGAAGCCAGCTGCTCCTTGGGAACTTAGGCCTCCAGAATGCCGGAAATGCAGCCCGGTCCCGACGCCCTTCAGCAACAGCAGCAGGAGCAGCAGAAACCCCTGCTGAAACCCAAGCCTAAAGAGTCGTGTAGGTGTTTCTCTCCCCCCTCCCCTCCCCCCCCCTCTCCACCTCTCCTGCAACGAGACAACTTCAATGGACGACTTGATACAGTCTTTTGACCATTTATGGTTTCCCTCATTTTTTATATCTTCATTTTTTAAAAGTTCTTTGAACCGTAACTGACCTCTTTTTCCCTGATTGGTTCGATACTCATTGCATTACATC
>NC_091591.1:701497-703997 GCF_042767895.1 Penaeus vannamei | reverse complement strand
GTGCTGAGGAGACGCCAAGAGGAGAGAGGCCGTGACGAGTCCAATCTTCTGCCGAAAGAGAGGGATTTTTGGGTTCAAGAGGATGAAGATGTTGTGGATAGATCCCGTGTGGGAGCGAGGATATCCATGCGACTGCCGGGGAGTTTTGTAAGACCGTATCGAGGTGGATATGGTGGGAAGAGAATGTCCTTTGGGAAGCGTGGATATTTAAGGGATGTTGGAGATTTGGATTCACAGCCCGATTGGGCGATGGGGAGCGAGGAGGGCGGTGCATGGATCCAAACCATGAATGGATTGGATGATCTGGCTGGCACGGGCTTGGATTTCAATGACCCTCGCTTCAAGGACCAGTGGTATTTGGTAGGTGGATTAGTTCCACCTTTGTTATATATTTTTGATCATGCATTGTATACTGTGATAACTAAACGCTTCTCTCTAACTAATGCGCCCCAGGATAATTAATTTGAGATATGAATGTGTCATATATGATGGGCGGGCACACACACACACCAACACACACACACACACCAACACACACACACACCAGCACACACACACACACCAATACACACACACATACAAACATACATACACATATATATGAATATGTGTCATTGTTTTGTTGTATCTTCTCGCGTGTCTCTCCGCCCGTGTGCCATTACCATAGGGTCCTTCCTCAGCGTCCAGAGGCAGTTTCGCCACGGACCTCCGCCCGCTCTGACCTCTGACCCTCCCCCTTCCTCTCCCGCAGCACAACACAGGCCAGCTGGGTCGTGCCGGCTACGACCTGAACGTGGTCGGGGCGTGGCGTCGCGGATACACCGGTCGTGGCGTCGTGCTCTCCGTTCTCGACGACGGCATCCAGGCGGAGAACGCAGACATCGCCGATAATTACGTGGGTTCTTTTCGTCGTTGAATATCCTTGGTTAAATGGCGGAGGAACACGCGGTTTCAAGAGGAGTTTGTTAGTTGTAGACTTCTCTGAGTCGATTAATGTATCTTTTTATCTATTGCCTCCGCCAAGGAGGTTATGCTTTTAGTAGCGTTGGTTAGTTTGTTTGTTGGCTGATTAGCAGGATAACTCAAAAAAATGTGAACATTGTTTTTCCAGAGGCGCGTCTTAGCTTAACTTAGATGCCATTAAAATTTGGTGGTGACCCTGATCATGATCCGGATCCAAGAATTTTTAAAGGATTCATTAGCATTGCCAGATAAGGAAACATGGACGTTACCAGTGATTTGAATGTAATTCTTCAAGTGTGAATATTTTGTTGCATCAGTGGCCTTGGTGGAGGTATGCGCTCTGTGAGTGCTTCTAGTTTATTTATTTATTTATTTGTCTATCTGTCTATCTATTTATATATCTATTATTATATCTATCTACCTACTTACCTAGCAATCTATTTATCTATATATATATCTATACATCTATCTGTCTATCTATTTATCTACTTAGTTGTCGATCTATCTATATATCTACCTATTTACTTTTCTTATTATCTACAGTATCAATTTCTGAGATCCTGTATTTTTGTCCCTCGATTGGATTTCAAAATGACGCAACCCCAAAATATTGCATTTAATCAATCTAATAAAGTAAGAATAATTCACATAGGTTGATCGCACAAGCAAAGTAGTAGTGTGTATATGGACAGAATAGCCTCACCCCCATGGGTCCCCCCCTATGTACCTAACGTGTCATAACAGGAAGTGCCCTAATGACTTCCGGAAGTAATTACCGTAATCGATTACGGGAAATCAGTAACCTTGACTAATGATGGAGAACACGCACACCTGAAGGGGTGCCCCCCCCCCCCCTCCTCCCTTTCCTCTCCAAAACAACAACAATAATAATGAGAATACGAGAAAGAGGAAGAAGAAGAAGAAGAGGAACAACAAACAAACATGGATCCTGTTGCCGCAGGTCAAACTGTCATCCTAAGAGCAGGTGTCACAGGTTCCACCACCCCAACCCCTCACCCAAAAACACCTTGGACACAGCAGCCTCACCCCCATGGGTCCCCCCCTATGTACCTAACGTGTCATAACAGGAAGTGACCTAATGACTTCCGGAAGTAATTACCGTAATCGATTATGGGAAATCAGTAACCTTGACTAATGATGGAGAACACGCACACCTGAAGGGGTGCCCCCCCTCCCTTTCCTCTCCAAAACAACAATAATAATAATGAGAATACGAGAAAGAGGAAGAAGAAGAAGAGGAAGAAGAAGAAGAAGAAGAGGAAGAAGAGGAACAACATACAAACATGGATCCTGTTGCCGCAGGTCAAACTATCATCCTAAGAGCAGGTGTCACAGGTTCCACCACCCCAACCCCTCACCCAAAAACACCTTGGACACAGCAGCCTCACCCCCATGGGTCCCCCCCTATGTACCTAAGTGTCATAACAGGAAGTGACCTAATGACTTCCGGAAGTAATTACCGTAATCGATTACGGGAAATCAGTAACCTTGACTAATGATGGAGAACACGCACACC
>NC_091591.1:684237-694237 GCF_042767895.1 Penaeus vannamei | reverse complement strand
AAAATAATTTGCTAAATTCTTGACTATATCTATCATGTTTATGGTAGCGTTCGTTCGTTTGTTGATTTATAATAAACAGATGAAATTTTTACTAGAGGTCAAATTAGGAGCCATTAAATTTTGTTGGTCATCCGGGTCCTGCGCAGGATAGTTCAAGAAGTTATGGCCAGCGTGAACATCCTTATTGCATCAGTAAACCATGTTACCTTGGCGGAGGTATGCGCTCTCTGAGCTTCTAGTTGAACTGTTTGTTTACACGAGGCATGATGCCGTGCCTGCGACTGCTCTATACAGTATGTGTATGTGTGTAGACCTGTATATACATACATTCACACTCACACACACACACACACACACACACACACACACACACACACACACACACACACACACATATATATATATATATATATATATATATATATATATATATATATATATATAATGTACATATACAGTATATATGTATATATATATTATATATATAATATATATATATATATATATATATATATATATATATATATATATATATGTATGTATATATGTATATGTGTGTGTGTGTACAGTTGCGGAATTATATTTCAGTACACTTTCTGGGTCCCACTTTTGTACATCTGCCAACCAATCAAAGTAAACATAGTTTGTGAATGAGGCTAAAACCCTAGGTAGTTTGTAACAAAGAGTGTGATTGATCGAATGTAAATAACCAATGAGTATAATAATGAATATTTTTTGAAACTAAGTAAGCCATTTAACCCATTTTCTTCAAATAAGTGATCACAATACATGTAATACTAGTTATTGTTGATTTTGTAGTTGGATATTCATCAGGTGCGCAGAACTCGGTCTCTGTTACGAAGGGATAAAGAACAATTAGGAGTCTTGCTGAGGAGGTCGAAGGCCATTTCTTAGTAAATGACCTTCGTCCTGCATACCAAGCCCTGAGAAAACTGAACTCCAAGCCCTCTTCACAGGTGACTGCAGTTCGCTTAGTAGGTGGCCAGATCGTCTCAGATCCTGTTGCGGTGAGGGAGCGTTGGGCTGAATACTTTGAGCAGTTGTATCAGGTTGACCCTCCAACAGTTAACTTGGACGCGAGTAGTGCCGTGATTCCGCTGCCGGACCCACCCATTAGCGAGGACCCTCCCTCCCTAACTGAAGTTGGGGAGGCGATCTCCAAGCTGAAGAGTGGTAAAGCAGCGGGTATTTGCGGCATCCCAGCTGAACTGTTAAAGGCTGGTGGTGAACCTATGGCGCGGGGATTGCATGCCGTCCTGGCTGCCATCTGGCAGTACGGTACCGTTCCCTCTGACCTGTTGAGGGGTGTGGTCATCCCTCTCTGGAAGGGGAAGGGAGACCGATGGGACTGCAGCAATCACCGCGGCATCACACTGCTCAGTGTACCAGGCAAGGTTCTTGCCCGCATCCTTCTGAGGCGTATCAGAGACCATCTACTAAGGCATCAGAGGCCAGAGCAATCCGGATTTACTCCTGGTAAGTCAACCATAGAGCGCCGTCGTGAGTTCGGACGTGGGTTGCTAGCAGCCTACATCGACCTCAAGAAGGCGTTCGATACAGTACATCGGGAATCACTCTGGGAGATCCTGAGACTGAGAGGAATTCCAGCAAGGATTATTGAACTAATAGCAAACCTATATACTGGTACTGAAAGTGCTGTAAAGTGTGGTGGGGGCCTGTCGAGCTTCTTTCCTGTCAGTTCAGGAGTGAGGCAAGGCTGTGTTCTTGCACCAACCCTTTTCAATACTTGCACGGACTGGATACTAGGCAGACTACTGTTCAAAGTCATTGTGGAGCAACACTGGGTAATATTAATGTTACAGACCTTGACTTTGCCGTTGATGTTGCTATTCTATCTGAGTCTTAGTGGTGGCTCTCAATGCATTTAGTAATGATGCGAAGCCCTTGGGTCTAGAGGTCTCCTGGACCAAGACCAAGATCCAGGACTTTGGGGACTTACTAGGAGAACCTGTCCGGTCGGTACGTGCTTGCGGCGAGGACACTGAAGTCACAGAGAGCTTTACATACCTTGGTAGTCAGTTCATAACTGGGCTGTCAGACCTGGAAGTCAGCAGATGGATTGGCCTGGCAGCAGGGGTCATGAACTCTCTCGACAAGAGAATTTGGAGGTCCCGGTACCTATGCAGAAAGACCAAGCTACGGGTTTTCAGGGCCCTGATAATGCCAGTTTTGCTCTACGGTAGTGAAATCTGGACATTATCCAGTGCCCTGGAGTCTCGTCTTGATGCCTTTTGTAATAGGTCCTTGCGCCGGATCATGGTGTACTGTTGGCGGGACCATGTGTGTAACCAACGACTGCACCATGGGACTGGCACAGGACCTGTTACCTGCACAATCCGGGTTCGCCAACTCAGGCTATATGGCCACCTGGCTCACTTTCCACAGGCTGATCCTGCCCATCAGGTTGTCTCTGTAAGAGACAACCCTGGGTGGAGGAGGCCTGTGGGACGACCTAGGAGGTCGTGGCTTGGGTAGATCGATCAAACCTGTCGGGAGGACCTCGAGATGGGCCGAGTCCCTGCCTGGCGGCTTGCCATGAGGGATCCCAAAAGGTGGACGCGGCTGTGCGCCCCCGTCGGCGTTAGCTCCTAATGATGATGGTGATATTCCTCAAATGCGATATCCTCGAATTGTTTGCTTATCGAAATGGCAACACCTATAGTGGGGAGGCGGGATTTCCCCATTCTTCCAACACAAGAAGTATCAATGATTTTAGCTTCATGCTTTAAATATCTCTGTATAGCAGCAAAATCAAACGAAATGTACAAAAGGTATTTGTAAATACTTCTCGTAGCTGCACCATAATCGATCTAGTAATATGATATACGTTTTTCCTCTTTGTCAGAACCAAACACTTACTTTAAATAAAAAGAAATCATGTTACACTAGATTCTTCTTTACAGAATGCATAGATGCTTCATCATTGTGTGTGTGTGTGTGTGGCGTCCATGGAAATACGGTCACTGCTTAGTGACGAGTTATGAAACAGGATGTTTAATTCGTTTCGGTTATTCAGAATGTCCTTTATCTTGTGCTGAAATCTGATCATAGTTTTTTTTCTGCTAATATTCCGTAAGTGTTGGCGTTTTTAGAAGGAGGCGCATCCACATTCGATTAGTTGAGCGAGAAAATACAAGTTCGCTTGTTTCAACTCATGCAACTACAAGCTAGGAGGTTCCAAATAGGGTGAAAAGCAAAAGTCAGAGAACCGACTCTCATTACAGGAGCTGTATATCTGATATTTTGAAGAAGAAAAAAAAATCGTTTGGATTAATGTCAGTTAATCTTGCTCTTTACTTTTATTTGTTGTTTATGCATTAGAATGAGCAAGATATACAACAAGGATTGGGAGTTGGTTCTAAGAATTTTACTATTCACACTCCTTGGAACCACCCAGCTAATAGTTGCTTGAGTTGAAACAAGCAAACAGGCATTTTCTCGCTCACTTCTTCGAATGTGGATGCAACTTCTCAGAGAAACGCCAAGATTCAATGCATAATATTAGCTGATTATACACTTTTTCGTAACTCATTACCAAGCATGACTTCATATTTCCATAGACGATACACACACACACATCGATAACGAATCTACATATTCATTGTAACCTAATTGTGATTTTGTTCATGCTCTGTATTGAAAACCCTAATTTAGCACGGTTTCTGTTTATTCAATATGTGTTTGATTCAGGCATAATAAAAGAAAAACATTCATGAGGTCGAATAGCTGCTACTAGAAGGTGCAACTATCAGTGTCATTTACAGAGGTCTCAGGGATTTTACAGTTTAAGGTAATTTAGTTACCATACATAAATGTTCAAAGCATGAAGCTTTTTCATGTTTTAAGAAATATGTATCTATAAATGATAATTCTTATGTTGTAAGTGAGTAGGAAATGCCGCTTCCCTATTATCGCATTTGAAGAATATCCATCTACAAAGTTAACGATAACTAATATTAAATGCTTTGTTCTTTATCGCTTATTTAAAGAAAGCGAAAGATCAAATGGCTAATCTAGTTTTTAAAAATATTCATTAATACACTCTTTGTTACAAACTACCTAGGGTTTTAGCATCATTCTCAAAAATACTATTTACGCCATGTTTACTTCGACTGGTACAAAAGTGGGACCCAGAAAGTGTACTGAAATGTGATTCCGCAACTGTACATATATATATATATATATATATATATATATATATATATATATATATATATATATATATATATATATATATATATATATATATATATATATATATATATATATATATATATATATTTACACACAGACATACACATACATGTGTGTGGGCATATAAATATAATAACGTCGATCATCGCCAGGCCTGTATGTACAACCTTTCGTTGGTCTCGTTCCATGGTTCCTCTCGGTGGTGTCTCTCCGCGCGTCAAAACACCTCTGTGTCGCCGGGTCAGAACGGGTCAGGAAAACCCCAAGTGTGACGGGGCCCCGAATGAGGCGCCTCTTGCTTGGCCGGAGACTTCGGCCTCGCGCGAAAGACATCGGCCGCTCTGAGGGGCGTCGCATATAGAAAACTTGTACACTAGCCATTATTATTATTATTATTATTATTACTATTATTATTATTATTATTATTATTATTATATATATATATATATATATATATATATACGTATATATATACATATATATATATATATATATATATATATATATATATATATATATGTATGTATGTATATATATACATATATATACATATATATATATATATACATATACATATATATATATATATATATATATATATATATATATATATATATCTATATATATATATATATATATATATATATATGTATATATATGTATATATATATATATATATATATATATATATATATATATATATATATAGAGAGAGAGAGAGAGAGAGAGAGAGAGAGAGAGGGGGGGGGGCGGGGGGAGAGGGAGAGTGAGAGAGAGAGAGAGAGAGAGAGAGAAGGGGGGAGGGGAGGGAGAGTGAGAGAGAGAGAGAGAGAGAGAGAGAGGGGGGCGGGGGGAGAGGGAGAGTGAGAAAGAGAGAGAGAGAGAGAGAGAGAGAGAGGGTGGGGGGCGGGGGGAGAGGGAGAGAGAGAGAGAGAGAGAGAAATGAGAGTTATGGGTAGGTAGAGAGAGTGTGGGATAGACACAGACAAACAGACAGGAAGGGAAAGAGGCAGCCAGACGCAGCAAGCCCTTTGAATCCATTAATAATCTTTATCGAAAACACAAAACAAAGTTCTAATAACATGATTTCTTTCAAAGCATACGCCAGCGGTTTTAACCTAAGGGGCTTATTCCTTGCAGTTTCTCCCGGCGGTTTCTTCCCCATCGGTTTCTCCCGAGCGGTTTCTTCCCTATCGGTTTCTTCCCCATCGGTTTCTCCCGAGCGGTTTCTTCCCTATCGGTTTCTTCCCCATCGGTTTCTCCCGAGCGGTTTCTTCCCTATCGGTTTCTTCCCCATCGGTTTCTCCCGAGCGGTTCCTTCCCCATCGGTTTCTTCCCTATCGGTTTCTTCCCCATCGGTTTCTCCCGAGCGGTTTCTTCCCCATCGGTTTCTCCCGAGCGGTTTCTTCCCCATCGGTTTCTCCCGAGCGGTTTCTTTCCTATCGGTTTCTTCCCTATCGGTTTCTTCCCCATCGGTTTCTCCCGAGCGGTTTCTTCCCCATCGGTTTCTCCCGAGCGGTTTCTTCCCTATCGGTTTCTTCCCCATCGGTTTCTCCCGAGCGGTTTCTTCCCTATCGGTTTCTTCCCTATCGGTTTCTTCCCCATCGGTTTCTCCCGAGCGGTTTCTTCCCCATCGGTTTCTTCCCCATCGGTTTCTCCCGAGCGGTTCCTTCCCCATCGGTTTCTCCCGAGCGGTTTCTTCCCTATCGGTTTCTTCCCCATCGGTTTCTCCCGAGCGGTTTCTTCCCTATCGGTTTCTTCCCTATCGGTTTCTTCCCCATCGGTTTCTCCCGAGCGGTTTCTTCCCCATCGGTTTCTCCCGAGCGGTTTCTTCCCCATCGGTTTCTCCCGAGCGGTTTCTTCCCCATCGGTTTCTCCCGAGCGGTTTCTTCCCCATCGGTTTCTCCCGAGCGGTTTCTTCCCCATCGGTTTCTCCCGAGCGGTTTCTTCCCCATCGGTTTCTCCCGAGCGGTTTCTTCCCCATCGGTTTCTCCCGAGCGGTTTCTTCCCTATCGGTTTCTTCCCCATCGGTTTCTCCCGAGCGGTTTCTTCCCCATCGGTTTCTTCCCCATCGGTTCCTTCCCCATCGGTTTCTCCCGAGCGGTTTCTTCCCCATCGGTTTCTCCCGAGCGGTTTCTTCCCCATCGGTTTCTCCCGAGCGGTTTCTTCCCCATCGGTTTCTCCCGAGCGGTTTCTTCCCCATCGGTTTCTCCCGAGCGGTTTCTTCCCCATCGGTTTCTCCCGAGCGGTTTCTTCCCCATCGGTTTCTCCCGAGCGGTTTCTTCCCTATCGGTTTCTTCCCCATCGGTTTCTCCCGAGCGGTTTCTTCCCCATCGGTTTCTCCCGAGCGGTTTCTTCCCCATCGGTTTCTCCCGAGCGGTTTCTTCCCTATCGGTTTCTTCCCCATCGGTTTCTCCCGAGCGGTTTCTTCCCCATCGGTTTCTCCCGAGCGGTTTCTTCCCTATCGGTTTCTTCCCCATCGGTTTCTTCCCCATCGGTTTCTTCCCCATCGGTTTCTCCCGAGCGGTTTCTTCCCCATCGGTTTCTCCCGAGCGGTTTCTTCCCCATCGGTTTCTCCCGAGCGGATTCTTCCCTATCGGTTTCTTCCCCATCGGTTTCTCCCGAGCGGTTTCTTCCCTATCGGTTTCTTCCCCATCGGTTTCTCCCGAGCGGTTTCTTCCCCATCGGTTTCTCCCGAGCGGTTCCTTCCCCATCGGTTTCTCCCGAGCGGATTCTTCCCTATCGGTTTCTTCCCCATCGGTTTCTCCCGAGCGGTTTCTTCCCTATCGGTTTCTTCCCCATGGGTTTCTCCCGAGCGGTTCCTTCCCCATCGGTTTCTCCCGAGCGGTTCCTTCCCCATCGGTTTCTTCCCCATCGGTTTCTCCCGAGCGGTTTCTTCCCTATCGGTTTCTTCCCCATCGGTTTCTCCCGAGCGGTTCCTTCCCCATCGGTTTCTCCCGAGCGGTTCCTTCCCCATCGGTTTCTCCCGAGCGGTTTCTTCCCCATCGGTTTCTCCCGAGCGGTTCCTTCCCCATCGGTTCCTTCCCCATCGGTTTCTCCCGAGCGGTTCCTTCCCCATCGGTTTCTCCCGAGCGGTTCCTTCCCCATCGGTTTCTCCCGAGCGGTTTCTTCCCCATCGGTTTCTCCCGAGCGGTTCCTTCCCCATCGGTTTCTCCCGAGCGGTTTCTTCCCCATCGGTTTCTCCCGAGCGGTTTCTTCCCCATCGGTTTCTCCCGAGCGGTTCCTTCCCCATCGGTTCCTTCCCCATCGGTTTCTCCCGAGCGGTTCCTTCCCCATCGGTTTCTCCCGAGCGGTTCCTTCCCCATCGGTTTCTCCCGAGCGGTTCCTTCCCCATCGGTTTCTCCCGAGCGGTTTCTTCCCCATCGGTTTCTCCCGAGCGGTTCCTTCCCTATCGGTTTCTCCCGAGCGGTTTCTTCCCTATCGGTTTCTTCCCCATCGGTTTCTCCCGAGCGGTTCCTTCCCTATCGGTTTCTCCCGAGCGGTTTCTTCCCTATCGGTTTCTTCCCTATCGGTTTCTCCCGAGCGGTTTCTTCCCCATCGGTTTCTCCCGAGCGGTTCCTTCCCCATCGGTTTCTCCCGAGCGGTTCCTTCCCCATCGGTTTCTCCCGAGCGGTTCCTTCCCCATCGGTTTCTCCCGAGCGGTTCCTTCCCCATCGGTTTCTCCCGAGCGGTTCCTTCCCCATCGGTTTCTCCCGAGCGGTTCCTTCCCCATCGGTTTCTCCCGAGCGGTTCCTTCCCCATCGGTTTCTCCCGAGCGGTTCCTTCCCCATCGGTTTCTCCCGAGCGGTTCCTTCCCCATCGGTTTCTCCCGAGCGGTTCCTTCCCCATCGGTTTCTCCCGAGCGGTTTCTTCCCCATCGGTTTCTCCCGAGCGGTTCCTTCCCCATCGGTTTCTCCCGAGCGGTTCCTTCCCCATCGGTTTCTCCCGAGCGGTTTCTTCCCCATCGGTTTCTCCCGAGCGGTTCCTTCCCCATCGGTTTCTCCCGAGCGGTTTCTTCCCCATCGGTTTCTCCCGAGCGGTTCCTTCCCCATCGGTTTCTCCCGAGCGGTTTCTTCCCCATCGGTTTCTCCCGAGCGGTTCCTTCCCCATCGGTTTCTCCCGAGCGGTTTCTTCCCCATCGGTTTCTTCCCCATCGGTTTCTCCCGAGCGGTTTCTTCCCCATCGGTTTCTCCCGAGCGGTTCCTTCCCCATCGGTTTCTCCCGAGCGGTTTCTTCCCCATCGGTTTCTCCCGAGCGGTTCCTTCCCCATCGGTTTCTCCCGAGCGGTTTCTTCCCCATCGGTTTCTCCCGAGCGGTTCCTTCCCCATCGGTTTCTCCCGAGCGGTTCCTTCCCCATCGGTTTCTCCCGAGCGGTTCCTTCCCCATCGGTTTCTCCCGAGCGGTTCCTTCCCCATCGGTTTCTCCCGAGCGATTCCTTCCCCATCGGTTTCTCCCGAGCGGTTTCTTCCCCATCGGTTTCTCCCGAGCGGTTCCTTCCCCATCGGTTTCTCCCGAGCGGTTCCTTCCCCATCGGTTTCTCCCGAGCGGTTCCTTCCCCATCGGTTTCTCCCGAGCGGTTTCTTCCCCATCGGTTTCTCCCGAGCGGTTCCTTCCCCATCGGTTTCTCCCGAGTGGTTCCTTCCCCATCGGTTTCTCCCGAGCGGTTCCTTCCCCATCGGTTTCTCCCGAGCGGTTCCTTCCCCATCGGTTTCTCCCGAGCGATTCCTTCCCCATCGGTTTCTCCCGAGCGGTTTCTTCCCCATCGGTTTCTCCCGAGCGGTTCCTTCCCCATCGGTTTCTCCCGAGCGGTTCCTTCCCCATCGGTTTCTCCCGAGCGGTTCCTTCCCCATCGGTTTCTCCCGAGCGGTTCCTTCCCCATCGGTTTCTCCCGAGCGGTTCCTTCCCCATCGGTTTCTCCCGAGCGATTCCTTCCCCATCGGTTTCTCCCGAGCGGTTTCTTCCCCATCGGTTTCTCCCGAGCGGTTCCTTCCCCATCGGTTTCTCCCGAGCGGTTTCTTCCCCATCGGTTTCTCCCGAGCGGTTCCTTCCCCATCGGTTTCTCCCGAGCGGTTCCTTCCCCATCGGTTTCTCCCGAGCGGTTCCTTCCCCATCGGTTTCTCCCGAGCGGTTTCTTCCCCATCGGTTTCTCCCGAGTGGTTCCTTCCCCATCGGTTTCTCCCGAGCGGTTCCTTCCCCATCGGTTTCTCCCGAGCGGTTCCTTCCCCATCGGTTTCTCCCGAGCGGTTCCTTCCCCATCGGTTTCTCCCGAGCGGTTCCTTCCCCATCGGTTTCTCCCGAGCGGTTCCTTCCCCATCGGTTTCTTCCCCATCGGTTCCTTCCCCATCGGTTTCTCCCGAGCGGTTCCTTCCCCATCGGTTTCTCCCGAGCGGTTCCTTCCCCATCGGTTTCTCCCGAGCGGTTCCTTCCCCATCGGTTTCTCCCGAGCGGTTTCTTCCCCATCGGTTTCTCCCGAGCGGTTCCTTCCCCATCGGTTTCTCCCGAGCGGTTTCTTCCCCATCGGTTTCTCCCGAGCGGTTCCTTCCCCATCGGTTTCTCCCGAGCGGTTCCTTCCCCATCGGTTTCTCCCGAGCGGTTTCTTCCCCATCGGTTTCTCCCGAGCGGTTCCTTCCCCATCGGTTTCTCCCGAGCGGTTCCTTCCCCATCGGTTTCTCCCGAGCGGTTTCTTCCCCATCGGTTTCTCCCGAGCGGTTCCTTCCCCATCGGTTTCTCCCGAGCGGTTTCTTCCCCATCGGTTTCTCCCGAG
>NC_091591.1:676049-681049 GCF_042767895.1 Penaeus vannamei | reverse complement strand
TTTTTACTACCATACACGATAAATTCTTGTAACCTGGAGCCTCCTGGAAATCTTACTTATATGAAAAAGATAAATAATTAACTTCTTCTATCAAATAAGAAATAATAATCTTTTATAAATGAATGAACTTTGCCACGCCTACCACCTTGCTTTCTGATATACTACAAACTGGTGTTGCAGCGGTAAGATAAGGTTACAAGCGCTTTGCTTTATTTTGGCTCTTTGTATGGTTTGTACTTAATTTAATTCATTTAATACATTCTAATTGTTAGCTTTCTTGAATAGCTTATAAGCTGAAATAGCCTTGGCTAACGTGCTTTCTAGCGCATTTTCTTGTAGCAATTATATTGCAATTATATTAACTTTAATGCTGATAACTTCTACTTTATTTGATTTTTCTTATATTCTGATCAATGTACAAGTCAAGTGTTATTAGTCTCTTCCTTTTGTGCTCGCTGTTCTCTCTCTCGTCTCATTGCATTGATACTCTTGGGTTTGCATTGTTGCATTGTTGCATGTTGCTGTGTTAACTTTGTATGTCGATAATTCTTTTGGTGGCGGTATTAGTACTTTATTGTATTTCGTTTCGTATGATCTCGGTATATAACTAAACTAGTTTAACTTCATTAGATACTTAGATTGTTCGCTCGACATTTATCATGGGTAGAAAAACTCGCAATAGGAATTATAAGTCACTAGACATGAGTGATGATAAATACGAAGAAGTGATGAACAAATGTAAAGAACTTGAGAAAAAGTTAAGTGATTTACAAAAGGAGAACGAAAATCTCAGTGCTTGTTTAGAAATTGCGAACGCGCATAAAGAGTTTGCAAGTTCAACACCCCTCCCATCACCTTTGCCTAATGTCGTACTCGAGAAAAGTTCAGTACCTTACTTTGAAGCTCGTACTCCTGCATCAAATCCCCTTAAGAGAAACATGGAAGTTGAGTACTGGCTTAGACAAATAGAGCTAATTACGAGAGTAAAAGATGATGCAACACTAATAAACGCAGCTAGGTTACATTGCAAGGGAGCTGCAGAGCTGGTGATAAATTCTCCTCTCTTTGAAAATGTAGTTACTTGGCAAGATTTCAAAAATCTAGTAAGAAAGAAATTCCGTGGTACAAGCACTTCTGTAGACTTTTTCCGTTTCTTGAATGAAATTATATTAGCTCCTCATCAATCTCCTCAAGATTTGTATATTGAAATTCAAGGTTACGTCTATCAAGGTTTGAGAGATTATCCAGTAGCCGTGGGTAATGCTGAAGAGCTGATCACGAGGATTTTCTTGCAGTCGCTTCCTCTTGGGTTACGTGAAATGGTGATGATAAGGTCAGATGCTCCTGTTGACGAATTGGTTGATACAGCGGCTAAAATTTGGAATTGTAGATCTGCACGTAAACAGAATTCTCGTTCGCAAGTTGCAGTTACCAATGACAAGGATGAAATTTACTGCGCCTTCCATAAATGCAAAGGACACTCCACAGCTTCCTGTAGAGCTAAACCACCCGGTAACGTATGCTGGTCTTGCGGTAACCCCGGGCATCAACGTCGATCGTGTCCCTTTTCAGCAAGCCAGGCTTCATCGACCTCCCCATCGGTGGACGCCGCAGGCCTTTCCTCGGGATGCCACTAACATGCATAAGTCTGCAGTTACAACGGGTCCAGTTAATGACTCGGTTTCTGAAAGTTTTTCTGAAAGATGCCATATACCTAATTCTGTGCCACTTAATTCTAAATATATTAATCCTATTTCTGATACACCTACAGGACGACCACTTATTCAGCTATTTTGTGATCGGTCTAGGAAAGAAGCCTTTCTCGACACGGGTTCTTCAGTTTCTTTGGTAAAAAAGGACTTCTCTGGAAAATACATCAAGCAGAATACACCCCTGTGTGAAATCCTTAACAGACGTCTCTGGATCAACATTGCAAACAGGAGGTGAAGTTGACATTGACATTCAGATTGCAGGTATGAGTTACAAACACAGATTTGTGGTAACAGATTATCTAAAGTTTCCCGGTGACGTTCTCTTGGGTATGGACTTCCTGAGAAGATTTGACTTCAAAATGGTACATAAACGTTCACCATGCAGATCTTATCTAATACTGCAGGATATCAGGTTACCTTTGAAATACACTGATAATGTCTCATGCCGTATCCAGAGTGTCAACTCGTCCAAACCTGTTTCTACTATATCTCTTCAGAAGCTGTTTGAACACCGCCAATCTCCATCTTATGCCCATGTGCACAGGACTACAGTATGCCCTCCTCATTCAGGACGTTTTATTCAAGCTTCCGTATCAAACTCTTCTCTCTTGAAAAATGTAAGTGACGTTTTCATTTCTGGTTTGATGACCTCCATACTGATTCCAAGAAGCATAGTCAAGAATAAAGATGGGAAAGTTGATATATGGATAGTTAATGACTCTGCTCATGCTCTGAAATTGCGTACGGGCACACGCTTGGCTGAAGTTGAGCCAGTTTCAGAACTTTCAGTTTCGACCATTTCTGCTTCAGACCCCACAGATTTCTCTATTGAAGAAGGAAAACTTAAACATTTGCCTCCTAAATCACGTAAGAACTTGAAAGATATCTTGCTTAAATATAAGAGTTTGTTTTCTGGTGAAAAGTCGGCAATTGGAACCATTCCAGGTGCAGTTCACAGAATCATCACAGCAGATAGTACGCCAATCTGCACCAGGCAGTGGAGATTACCACACTCTGCAAAGGAGGTAATAAAGAAGACCTGCCAAGAAATGTTGGATGCCCAAGTCATAGAGCCATCATGTTCTCCTTGGTCCTCGCCAGTCGTTCTAGTAAGGAAACGAGACGGTAACCTGCGTTTTTGTGTAGATTATCGTAATCTGAATGCTAAAACTGTAAGTGATTCATATCCATTACCAAGAATTGATGAAATTCTAGATGATCTCCGTGACAATACTTATTTTAGTATTCTAGATGCAAGAGCTGCTTACTGGAGTATAACAGTTGCTCCAGAAGACCGTGAGAAAACGGCCTTTTCAGATGGGTCCAGATTTTGGCAGTTCAGACGAATGCCATTTGGCTTGAAGACTGCCCCTGCAACCTTCCAAAGAATTATAAATATGGTCTTATCTCCTGTGCTAGGGAGACATACTCTAGCATATTTAGATGATGTAATAATTTTCTCTAAAGACTTTGAACAACATTGCCATCATCTAAACGAAACACTTTCATTAATGAACAAAGCAGGCCTAAAATTGAACTTGGATAAGTGCAGTTTTGCAGTTAAAGATTTTAAGTTTCTGGGATTCAAAATTTCTACAATGGGTATATCTCCTGACCCAGATAAGGTTCGGTCTATTAATGAACTTCCTCCACCCACAGACGTAACTGGAGTTCGTAGATTTTTGGGATGCGTTGGCTTCTTTCGGCGCCACATTCCAAACTTTGCTACCATTGCAGCTCCATTAAGCTCTCTCACCAGAAAAGGCCAGCCATTTAAATGGAATGCAGAACATGATGCATCTTTTCGTCAGCTTCAACATCTTTTAACCTCGGCACCAGTATTGCGAAGACCTGATTTCTCTGCTCCTTTCGAACTCCACACAGATGCTTCAAGAGTGGGTATAGGTTCTTGCCTCATGCAAGTTAATTCTGAAGGTAACCCCTGTGCTGTTGCTTATTACTCACGTAAGTTAAGGGGGTCAGAAATTCGTTACAGCGTTACTGACTTAGAGGCTCTTGCCATAATAGAATCTGTGAGACACTTTGATGCATATTTGTATGGTAAATCCTTTACCATTATAACAGATCACAGGCCATTAACTTATATTTTCACCCGAAGGACCAAGTCTCCACGTATGTCTCGCTGGTCCCATGAGCTGATGGAATACTCCTACCGCATTGTTTACAGAAAGGGATCTATTCACCACGTTCCTGATCTTCTAAGCCGTGACATTGCATCTATTGACCTTGCCATAGCTGAACCAACTGCTCTTCGAGAGGCACAACTTAAAGACCCCGTGTGGCATGAAGTTATAAAATTTCTGGAAGGTTCTGCACTGCCACAAAAACGTCTCCCAACATTCTTAGATGAGTTTGAACTTAAAGATGGTGTGTTATATCATCTAAAGGTATGTTCTGACAAGATTATTCATAGGTTGGTTATACCTAAGACGCTTCAGAAGGAAGCTATAAGAATATCTCATGATTCCACTATAGCAGCCCACCCTGGTATTTTCAGGACATACCACAAACTAAAAGAGCATTACTATTTCCAGAACATGCTTTCAGCTACAAAGCAATATGTCAACGCCTGTCTTCCATGTCAAAAGAGAAGAGGGAGTGTAAAGCTAAATGCTCCGCTTTCACAAATACCTGTTGTCACTTCTCCTTTGGATAGAATTAGTGCAGATCTAATGGATCTCCACAGCTCATATAATGGAAACCGCTATCTTCTCTCCATAATAGACCACATGAGCAGGTATTTGCAACTTATTCCTCTTCCAAATAAGAGTGCCCAGACAATAGCTGATGCCTTTGTGGAACATTATTTCACACTATTTGGAGTTCCTAGAATGTTAACTACAGACAGTGGTTCAGAATTCAAGAACAAATTATTTTCTGAAGTCTGTGACATTTTAAGCATTAAAATGCATTATACAACGCCTTTTTATCCTCAGGCGAACGGCTTGGTCGAAAGAAGCAATAGATGCGTAAAAGATGCTATAGCTACTCTCTGTGATGATGCCCCCTTGTCATGGGATAAATATGTACCCCAAGTGCGGTATGCTCTTAACACGGCTTTTCACAGAGCGATTAATAATCAACCTTTGTTCCTGTTTATGGGTCATTCATGCTCTTATCCAATTGGGCTCACCAACCGTGTTACCATGAATGAGGATGATACAAGTACCGATCATCTTCTCAGACTTCTCAAGGCTCGAGAAGTAGCAGCTGAAACTTCTTGCAAAACACGAGAAGAAAATGCTAAATACTACAATCGGAAAGTTC
>NC_091591.1:626635-631635 GCF_042767895.1 Penaeus vannamei | reverse complement strand
GGGGCCTCGAGTGATAGTGTTTCTGGGCGCGGGAGTGTGTGTTCGGGCGGCAGTCGACCCGCCCATGTCCCTTACAGCTCAGGAGGTGGTGGAGCGCGCGGGCGTGGAGTTGTCCAAGTGTATCACGGGCCTGGGACTCCGCTCCCGCAGCAAGGACAAGGACATCCGCGACGGCCCGGGGGCAAGCGGAGGCAGCGGCGCCGAGGGCAGCAGGATGGGGTCCGTGCGGCGGGGGGGCGTCATGGAGAAGGTGGCCAACGTGCTGTGCGGGAACAGCGTGGCCAGCAGTGGACTCGTCAATGGCAAGGCCAAGATGGACAAACCGATTCCGCCGGAGAAGCCGAGTCGCTTCCTGCTGGGGAAGGTCCGGAACGGCGTCCCGGCGGGGCCCTCGGGCAGCCCCCTGGTGCCCTTCAACGGCCACCAGGGGTCCCCGCGCCCCCTGCGCGCAGCCAGGTCGCCGGCGCACCTCCTGCGGGGGCATCGCTACCTCACGTGGGACGAGCTGATCCGGGACGAGACGTTCCTGGCCAGGTTCTTCTCGTACTTCTCGCCCATCGAAAGGACGGTGCTGGCGCAGGTGTGCCTGCGGTGGCGCGCCGTGCTGTACCAGCCCAAGTTCTGGCACGGCGTGCGCCCCGTGCTGCACTGCCGCGAGATGCGCCACGCCAACGTCGAGCTCACCACCGACATGCGGCGCCGCTTCTACGTGTCGGTGCAGAAGCGCGGCTTCGACTCCCTGGTGCTGATGTGCGCCAACGACGAGGACCTCATGGACCTGGTGGCCAACTACGCCGTCAACCACACGAAGGCGCTGCGCTCCGTGGCGCTGCGCTGCTCCAACGTGTCCGACAAGGGCCTGGAGACGCTGCTCGACCACCTGAACGGCGTGTACCAGCTGGAGCTCCAGGGCTGCAACGACGTGACGGAGGCCGGCCTGTGGGCGTGTCTCAACCCTCGCATCGTGTCCCTGTCTGTGGCCGATTGCATCAACGTGGCCGACGAGGCCGTGGGCGCCATCGCCCAGCTCCTGCCGTCGCTCTACGAGCTCAACCTCCAGGCCTATCACGTCACGGACGCCGCCCTCGCCTTCTTCAGTCCGCGGCAGACGTCCACGCTCTCGATCCTCCGCCTCCACTCGTGCTGGGAGCTCACTAACCACGCCATCGTGAACATAGGTATGTCCCCACGTGGCTTTTTGCATAAACATTGGCTGTTGTTGGAGCGGGTTCACGGGGAATGGAGAGCGGCCGCTGTGTTTTCATGGTCTGTTGTGGCCGCGGCGCTGGTGCATTCCCTTTAATGGGATCTTTAGTTCCCACTCCCTCAGCGTCGCCGATGGGGCCAGTTTTCAAAGACGGCGCGGCGGGGCCGTAGACTCATGGCTTTTGGTTTATTGCGAATGATGAGAAAAACACCTAAAAAAAATTTCTCTCCACTTTTTTGGCACCGCAATGACAAGGAAAAAACACCACAAAAAACAAATTAAAGTGGTGCGCAATTCAACCACAAAACAACCCAATATCCCTCCAGCAACTTTGACCACACCGTACCTATTCCTGCCTCTCCCCTCCCTCCCAAAAAAACACACACCCCACACACACACCGCCCCAATATTCAGACTGCACTGACCAGCAACCACATCGCCTTAGCAGCCAACAACCATCCGACCCCAAGACATCGCCAGAAGAACTTATAATCTTGACGCAGGAATTCGGACGAGTTGTTTTCCTGCGAGACTTGAAAATCTATTTCTCAAGTAACAACAAGAAATCAGGAAAATAACATACGTAGTGACATAAAACCGAGGAAAGGTGTCTGCGGTTGATCGAAATGATTCATAAAATGATTCTTTTTTTCTTTTCGATAAAAGCCATTGCAGAGGTTTGTGTGTGTGTTTGTGAATGTGTATGTAGTGGTGTGTTGCGTTTGTTTGTGTTTGTGTGTGTGATTGTAAATGTGTATGTATTGATGTGTTGTGACTGTGTTTGTGAGTGTATGTATTGGTGTATTATGAGTGTGTGCATTTGTGTACGTGTGTGTGTTTGTGCGTGTATACGTCATTCCGTTTTCTTTTCTTTCTACTCTAAAATGTTTTTCTTCTTTCTGTTTCTCTGACTTTCTGCCTTTCCTTTTCATAACGTTTATATTATTTTTTCTTTTCACTCTTAATTCCTTTTCCTCTCTTTCACTTTTTCCCTAACTGCTTTATCTCCCATTTTGTTTTCTTATAGATTTTTTTTCTAATTAAAGAAAAAGAATCAAGGTACATAATATACGTGATATATTTACATAATGCGAAAAAATATCCATACAACAATATATTTCAACTAACATTTAGAATGAGAGAGAGATAAATAGACGGAGAGATAGGTAAAAAGTAATATATGTAAATATATAGATAGATAAAGAGATAATATGTATAGGTATAGGTGTGTGTGTGTGTGTGTGTGTGTGTATATATATATATATATATATATATATATATATATATATATATAAAGATAGATATATAGATATAGATACATGCATATTCACAAACACTTGTCTCAGGGTGTATACATATATATATACGTGTGTGTGTGTGTGTGTGTGTGTGTGTGTGTGTGTGTGTGTGTGTGTGTGTGTGTGTGTGTGTGTGTGTGTGTGTGTGTGTGTGTGTGTGTGTCTGTGTGTCTGTGTGCATCTATATATATGTATGTATGTATGTATGTATGTATTTATGTATGTATGTATGTATGTATGTATGTATGTATGTATGTATGTATGTATGTATGTATGTATGTATGTATGTATGTATGTATGTATGTATATATATATATATATATATATATATATATATATATATATATATATATATATATATATATATATATATATATGTATATATATATATATATATATATATATATATATATATATATATATATATATATATATATATAGTTTCTGAAATCTTAATCTTTACAGATCTAGTAAACAAAAGACTTAATGAGAGAGTAAAAATAAAGATTAAGGGAATTACGTATAGCATATACTGTATATACATACATACATGTATGTGTTGATCTATGTCTGTTTCTCTTTCTCTCTTTCTCTATCTGTCTAATTATATATATATATATATATATATATATATATATATATATATATATATATATATATATATATATATATATATATATATATATATATATATATATATATATATATATATATATATATATATATATATATATATACAAGGCGAAGCGCTAGAGGTGGCAGACAAGTATATATACCTATGACAACTCGTGCAGACAGGCACATCTAGTGAAGAGGAAATAAAGCGACGAATCAGTCTAGGCTGGAGTGCCTTCGGCAGGCACAGTAGCACACTAAGAGGTTCCTTGCCATTGTGCTTAAAAAGAAAAGTCTTTAAGCAATGCGTCCTCCCAGTTATGACCTATGGGACAGAAACATGGACTACAACCAGGTTACTGGAGAGGGAACTAATGTGCCTAGAGAGGGATGGAAAGATCGATGATGGGAATTAGCCTGAGAGATCGGAAGAGGGCGACGTGGATCAGAGAACAGACGAAGCTGGAAGATATACTCAGGAGCATTAAAAAGAAGAAATGGCAATGGGCAGGGCATGTATGTCGGAGACAAGACGACAGATGGACAAAGAAAGTAACAGACTGGACTATAAATAACTTAAGGAGGCCAAGAGCCAGACCAATGACACGATGGCGCGACGAAATAGCGAAATTTGGGGGCCAAGACTGGAAACAAACATCGCAAGACAGGAAAACCTGGAAAAGAATGGGAGAGGCTTATGTCCTGCATATATATATATATATATATATATATATATATATATATATATATATATATATATATATATATATATATATATATATATATATATATATATATATATATATATATATATATATATATATATATATATATATATATATATATATATATATATATGTATGTATGTATGTATGTATGTATATGTATGTATGTATACATATATGCATGTATATGTATATATATGACTATCTATCTATGTACGTGTATGTGTGTTTGTGTGTGTAAGAGAGAGAGAGGGGGGGGGGGAGTGTGTGCGTATGTATTTGTATTACCTTATATATGTATGTACATAAGGAAGCAACTAAATAAATGAATTATTGAATAACGACACGCATAGATAATCAGTTAAATAAAGTGTGTCAAAGAGAGAGCGCGAGTAAGAGTAGGTTCATCGATGCGCGAATGAAAGTATACGTAAAGGAAGAGAGAGAGAGAGAGAGAGAGAGAGAGAGAGAGAGAGAGAGAGAGAGAGAGAGAGAGAGAGAGAGAGAGAGAGAGAGAGAGAGAGAGAGACGGTGGGACAGACATATCAACAGAAAAAGAGAGAGCGAAAGAGAGAGAGAGAGAGAGAGAGAGAGAGAGAGAGAGAAGGGGGGGGGATGGGGAGAGAAAGGGAGGGAGAGAGGGAGAGAAAGAGAAAGAGGGAGGGAGGGAGGGTTAGAGAGAGAGAGATGTAGAGAGAGTGAGTGAAAGATCGGGAGGAAGGGAGGGTTAGATAGATAGACATATATAGAAAGAGAGAGAGTGAAAATAAGAGGAAGAGAGTGGGTGAGAAAGAAAGTAAGAAAGGGAATGAGAGATAAAGAGGGAATATTGAGTGCGTGGACATATGTTAGCAATAGAAATTTAGAAAAACAGCCAGACAAAGAACGAAACAAGAAAGAAGTGAGAAAATAAGAGCTTTAAGTTCTCAGCTTACAAAGGAGTTACGACACAAAAAAAATTATAATAATAATAAAATAAAAAATAAGATATATATAAAAAATAATAATTTGAAAAAAATGAAATTATACTTGAAACATCTAACAAACATCGAAACTTACCAAAGCCTCCCCAAATCTTACTCAAATTACTTTAACCTACAAGGGCATAAAACGATCTAACTCACACCCTATTTTAAAATAAACAACATCGAAGTT
>NC_091591.1:616635-621635 GCF_042767895.1 Penaeus vannamei | reverse complement strand
ATTTTTGCTATTACTACAATTACCATCAGTATTATTATCATTATCATTGGCACCGCCATTTCTAAAAACACACATGATAAATACCATTCAATCTGGTTCATATGAATTTTAAAAAATAGTACATAATCAAAAATAAGAATGATAATAAAAATTGAATGAGAATAAAATGAATATACGACGACGCATTTTCTCCAGAACAAACCGTAAATACAATGTTATCGATACCAGCCATTACACAAAAGAGACTGATTTCTCTCCTAAACATACCATGAATACCAATCATCAGCATCACATAATTCAAATAACAATCAAATAATGATAATAATGTTGATAACAATAATGATGATGATAATGATAATAATAATAAATAATAATAATGATAATAATGATAATAATAATAACAACAACAATAATAATGACAACAATAACAACGACAATAATAATAATAATAATAATAATAATAAAAAGATGCATTTCCTCCCAAGAATCCCCCCCCCCCCCGCCCGGCGCCTCCCCTCTTGCAGCGAAAGCTCCTTCCCGGCCTCGAACACGGCTCTCCGCCCGCTCCTCCCGGGGGACCAAGGCCTGGGGAGGGGGGAGGGAAGAGGGGGTAGAAGGGAGCATGGGAGGGGAGGGGAAGGGACAGAGAAGGTGGACGGGATGAGGGGGAAGAGAGGGAAGAGAGGAGGAGGGCGAGGAGAATCGAGAGTGGGGGGAAAGAGGGAAGAGAAGAGGGGGAACGAGGAGGATCGAGAGTGGGGGGAGGGAAGGTGGATGAGAGGAGGGGAAGAGAGGGAAGAGAGGAGGGGGGGCGAGAGTGGGGGAAGCGAGGAGGGGGAAGGGTGCAAGGCTAAGGGAAGAGAGGTAGTAGAGGAGGGGCAGAAAGAGAGGTGCAGGGGAGGAGAGAATGGAAGGAGAGGAGGGATAGAGGGAGCAAGCGGGGAGGGGGAAGAAAGAGGTGAAGGAAGGAGGGTAACGAGAGTGGAAATATCAGAGTAGAAGCATGGAAGAGAGGGGAGGGGGAGAGAAAGCAGAGAAAAGAAGAAGAGGGAGAGAGCGTAAAATGGATGAGAGAAAAAAGAGCACAAAAGAGGTGTAAGAGATGACAGATGAACCACAAAAGGGAGAATGAAGATAAAGGCAGGGAAAACAGGAAAGGAAGGAAAGGGACCAGAGAAAGACAGAGGAACCAAGGAAGGGGCCAGGAGAGAGAGGGAAGAGAAGAGGATAGGAACCAGGACAGGGGCAGGGAAAGAGACTACAAGAGGAAGGGAGGGATGGAGAGAAGAGGGAATAACATTGAGACAGGCGTTCCCACTTTTCACTCTTTAATGGCGACGAGAGAGTTGAAAGTAAACGCTAACTACCAACGGAGTGTCCGCTTCCAGATGCGACACAAGGAATGAACAAGACCAGGTGTCACTCGGCTCGGTCGCTGAAAGGCTTAAGTGCCCCGCGGTTCTCTCTTCGTGTTGTCGTGTCGATCGTTATGTCTCCCTCGTCAACCCTGCGTATGAGTTGCTGTTGTGTGCATGTCATTTCGTTGTGGGATTTTCTTACTTGTGGAATGAAGAGAAATGGTGTTTCTCTTCCAGTGCTGTCGTCTTGATCGTTAGGTCTCCCTCGACACCCTGCGTTGTGTGAATGTTATTTTGTTGTGAGGATTTCCTTGAATAATGAAACAAAACGGTACTCTCTATTGCACTGTTGTCGTCTTGATCGTTATAGCGTCTTCGTCAACCCTGCTTATGAGCTGCTGTTGTGTAAATGTTACATCGTTGCGAGGATTTTTCTTACTTGTAATTGGAATATGTGTTGTCGTCGAGATCGTTGTCTTCCTCATCAACCTTTGCGCATGAGTTGTTGCTATTTTTCGCACTCGGAACTGAAAGGAAGAGAAAGGAATTGCTTTCTCTCCTCTAGTATTGTCGTCTCCTACCTTATATTTTCCTCGTCAACCCAGCTCATGAGCTGCTGTTCTACGTACGTTATTTCGCTGTGGGGGCTCTTGCTTGTAACTGAAATGAGTATTGAAGTCTCCATTGTTAAATTTTCATCGCAATCTTCATCGTCGCTTCTTATGAGTTGCTGTTCTGCGAATACTATTTGGTTGTGGGGATTTCCGTGCTCGTTTGATGAAGAGAGATGGTGCTCCCTGGCAGTGTTGTCGTCTCGAGCGTTTTAATTTCAACGCGTCGTAATCTTCATAAACCACGTTTTATGAGCTGCTGTTGTATGTCGGATTTGGTTTTTGATACTCGTAATTAATGGAGTGGAGTGGGTGTGTTGTACTGTATAATGTTACTTACTGAAAGTGTTAATTTTGTGTTTTGTAAAGAATCTCGTAACATTACGATTTCACTATGATAGTAATAGCGATAGTATTAGTGATGATAAGATAATGATGATGATGGTAGAAATACTACTACAAATGATAATGATAATCATTACCATAATAATGATCATGATGATGACAATAATAATACCAGTGATAATAACAGTACCAGTAGTAGAAATAGTAGTAGTAGTAGTACAAGTGCTATTAGTAATAGTACAATTAGAACGAAAAATGATAACTGTAATAGTACAACCAGTAGTAATAGCAGCAGTGATGTTAATAGGCTTTTTTTCCGGTGCCAAGAAACTGTCTAACTACACTAGAGGGTGTCGTTTTTTTCATTTGCGACACTTCTCCGGGCCGATCGCGACAGCAACCTGCCGATGCTTCTACGCTGTTGCCACAGATGCGGCTCCACCCCTATTCCTAGGAATTGTACTCGAGTTGACGAATCTGATTTTGTTTTTGAATTGTATCAATTAACAAATCACTGGTTTACTGATGTAACATTAGGAAATAACAATAAATACAAGTTGTTAGTTATCAACATCTTCAAATTACAAATCAAACGACAGAAAACTATCGAAATCAGTTGAAAATGCGCGGGCCCTAAGCGCCTCCCATCATACTTCTTCATTCGTCCATCGACAATGGTTTCGAAGGTCACACTTCTTTAAATATTTTGAAAATGACACTATAAATTGATTGATATCAACTACATTCAAAAGGATATATAAGTTTACGTCAGCATATTCAATTATATATACATAGTAAGTAAAATGAGTATGTAAAACCTAATATAAATTTTCATAATATTCTTTTGACCATTCGAACACATTCTGTAAATAAAACACGAGATACTTCCCCGTATATTATTCGTCATGGAACACTTTTGGAGGCTTTAATATTGCCCAAGATTAAAGCATAAATGATATAAGAAAAACAGTAACAAGCCTTACATGACATATCGCATAAAAATGTACACATACGAAAGATAAACCTGAACCTCGCTCTTCTTAGCCGTAGCCCCATTAATACGAAAGCATATAAACCTTAAACTCTATTATATATGGTAGTAGTGTATATTTTTAACATTATATCTCTGCATATATGTATATATGTACATATACATACATAAATGTATATATATGTATATGTATAAATGTATACATACATATATATATATATATATATATATATATATATATATATATATATATATATATATATATATATATATATATATATATATATATATATATGCATGTGTATACATATGTTTAAATATATGTGTGTATGTATACTATAGATATAGGTATGTATGTATATATACATTTCTGTATGTATATATATAATATATATGCATATATGCACACATATACACGCGCGCGCGCGTGTATATATGTCATGGGAATCATGGGAATCTGTAGTACTACACCTCTTGGCGCCGGAAAAAAGGCCTAATAAGAGAGATGTATAATAATGATAATAACAATAATGATAACAATGCTACTTTAGCTGTTTCTGCTAATGGTGTTACTGTTAATACTATTAATATTACAACTCCTAACATTATTTTGCTGCGACTACTCTTGGCATTACAACTACTACTACTATTATGGCATAACTGCTGACATTGATGATACTGTTGGTGATGAAACTACTGTTGCTGATTATAACAATGATAAAGAAAATTGCAAACATAATGATAACATTTATCATCCTCATCAATATCATTACCTTTATTATTTTTTATTATTATCGTTATCATCAACATTATTAGTGTTATTATTTTTATTGATTTTATTATCATAATCATTATTATTATCATCATTATCATTATTACTATTATTATTATTTTTATTATTATTATCATAGTTATTATTATTATTATTACAATCATAATTATTGTTGTTGCTTTTGCCAGTGTTGTTATTATAATTATCATTGTTATCAACATTACCATTGTCATTATCATTATAATCACACTACTATTATTACTGCGGTTAT
Organism: Penaeus vannamei; assembly: GCF_042767895.1. NCBI lineage: Eukaryota > Metazoa > Arthropoda > Malacostraca > Decapoda > Penaeidae > Penaeus > Penaeus vannamei. The sequence continues at coordinate 617,287 of NC_091591.1, read as the reverse complement.
TATTATTGTAATTGTTTTTGTTATCCTCCTCCTCCTCCTCCTCATTATCATCATCATCATCATCATTATTATTATTATTATTATTATTATTATTATTATTGTTGTTGTTGTTGTTGTTGTTGTTGTTATTATCATCATTTTCATGATCATTATTATCATTGCTGTTGTTTTTGTTTTTATTACCAGTATTATTATTATCATTATTTCTATCATTATCATTATCATTATTATTAGCATAATTAGCATTATTGTTATTAACATTATTATTATCATGAGCATTATTATTATTATGAACATTATTATTATGATCATTAATATTAGCATTATAATTTTTATCATTATAATTATAATATTTTTATTATCATTATATGCATTAATTATATGGCACCTGTCGCTGTTGTTACTATTTTTACTGCATTTTTATATTCATCGTCAAGAGCATTATCATTGTCATAAGTAATATTGCAGGAAATCACTACACTCAACCGAAAGGGACAGGGAGAGAGAGAGAGAGAGAGAGAGAGAGAGAGAGAGAGAGAGAGAGAGAGAGAGAGGAGAGAGAGAGAGCGAGAGAGAGAGAGAGAGAGAGAGAGGAGAGGGAGGGAGGAGAGAGGGAGGAGGGAAGGAAAGAGGGAAAGAGAGAGAGAGAGAG
>NC_091591.1:605892-616135 GCF_042767895.1 Penaeus vannamei | reverse complement strand
TCAGTTTGCCTTAGAATTTTCCGCCATTATGTGGACGCGGAAGGAACAGCTGTCAGCTCTCCTCTTAAGTTGTATAAAGTCGTGGGGTTTATTTCCCAAGATGATGGAGAAGAAAAAAGTGGAAAAGATTAGAAAAAAAGGGAAGAAAGGGTATAGATATAGTTGTGGATTGGAAGATGGGTGGATAAAGAAGTAGGAGAGAGAGAAAGAGAGGGAGAGAGAGAGAGAGAGAGAGAACGAGAGATAAAGAGAAAGAGAACGAGAGAGAAAGGAAAATTCATCCTGCATTTTCCTATTCTAATAATATAAGCTTAATTAATGTTAATGTTTTCCTTTCACTGTCTTCGAAGAATAAAATTTACTCTGAAAGAATAGAGAGGAAGACTTAGAGTTAGTGATCAAGAACTTTAAAATAATTAAGAAATATAAGAGGGAAGGTGTATCTACTAATGAAAATACCTTTATTAATTAAGATGAATCTGCTAATTACGGCATAGATAGTATTTTTAACCGCCATATATATATATATATATATATATATATATATATATATATATATATATATATATATATATATATATATATATATATATTGTTTTTCCAAATGTGCACACATACACACACACACACACACAACACACACACACACACATACAGCGTTAAGAAGAGAGAGATAGCAAAGACAAGCCTCGCACTGAAACAGTAAGAGTGTATATTTGTTCACGTATGGTATTTCATCAGCTCACACCGGTTGGGTGCCGAAGCGCAAGTACCACAGGTAAGCAGGAACGAGGTAGCCATGTCAACCTGTGTTCATTCCTTGGTTTAGTTCTGCGATTGTAAACAGATGGTGGGGAGGAGTCAGTGAGTTTGTGAGTGTGATCTTTATTGTGGGAGATAGCTGGCTAGAGAGAGGGAAGGAGGGAGAAAGAGAGAGAGAGAGAGAGAGAGAGAGAGAGAGAGAGAGAGAGAGAGAGAGAGAGAGAGAGAGAGAGAGAGGAGAGAGAGAGAGAGAGAGAGAGGGAGAGGGAGAGAGAGAGAGAGAGAGAGAGAGAGAGAGAGAGAGAGAGAGAGAGAGAGAGAGAGAGAGAGAGAGAGAGAGATGAGGGAAGAAGAAGAAGAGAGAGAGAGAAGGATGGAGGGAAGAAGAAGAGAGAGAGAGAAAGAAGGATGGAGGGGGGGAGAGCGAGAGAGCGAGGGGGGAGAGGGAGATAGAGAGAGAAAGAGAAAGAGAGGGAGAGAGAGAGAGAGAGAGAGAGAGGGAAAGATGGAGGGAAGAAGAGAGAGAGAGAGAAGGATGGAGGGAAGGAGAGAGGGGGGTGAGAGAGAGAGAGAGAGAGAGAGACAGAGAGAGAGAGAGAGAGAGAGAGAGAGAGAGAGAGAGAGAGAGAGAGAGAGAGAGAGAGGGAAGGATGGAGGGAAGGAGAGAGAGAAAGAGAGAAAGGGGGAGGAGGACGGAGGGAAGAAGAGAGAGACAGAGAGAGAGAGACAAACGACAGACAGACAGAAAGAGACAACAACAGAGAAGGATCGAGGCCGAAGCCAACACTCAGCTGACGCGTCTTCCCGAACAACTTAATCCGAAGCCGAAGTCAGTAAGCACACATTCGAAGGAGACGGCACTGGCAAGAGACTGACATGTGTCGCATAAGCATTTCAATCCTTGACAGGTTGCAATAGTCATGACAGAATGGCCCTTGCATACACTACCGCTTGCAGGGATGTTGCTTCAAGGGACAAACGTGTCGGAGATTTATGCATAGTAATCGGACAGAATGCATAGTGGAGATACATATTTTCTTCTTCTTCTTCTCTTGTTTGTTTTTTGTTTGTTTGTACATGTATAAATGCATAGATTGATGGGGATATACATGGTGCACATTCATATCTGTACGCGTGTGTGTGTGTGCGTGTGTTTGTTTGTTTGTGTGAGTGTGTTTGCGTGTGTTTGTGAGCGGATATGTGTGTGTCTGTGCATGTGTGTACATACGTATATGTGTGTGTTTGTCTGTGTATCTGTTTACGTCACATGGCTTACACATTATATAACCGTGACGACAGCATATTCCTTTGTATAAATCCATTTGTATAATTCGTAGAAATCTTTTCTGGGAGATGAAAAAAACTATGATGAAAGAAGATAAAGGAGATAAGACAAATAAAGATGATTAAATAGGTAGATAACTGTAAGAAAAAAATAATAAGTTAGATATCAAGAATAGAAGATAGAGGGAATGGAAGGAAATGGAAGAAACAAATAAACAGAAGTTAACAGAAGATAACAAAATCAAACAAACAAATAGTAAGATAGTAAGTACATAAGAAGGTGGAGACAAGCAATAATCAGCGAGAGATAAAGAGATTTATCCCTGCTTTTGACATGAACAACAACTTTATCGTAAAAACAATACTGTCCTATTTCAGCTCAACCTTCGCCTTGCATTAAAATTCTACGGGATAAACCGCCACATTTCACGGGTTATCGACGAAACACACGGCGCTGATATACAACACAAGCGTTCGTTTAGATTCTTAATACTTATATAGGCATAGATAACTCCCCCCCCCCCCCACGACCAGGACTCGAATCCCTACCACTCCGGGTCGACCGAGAATCCTCAGGACTGATCTAAATGAACCACAATCGATATACGGTTCAGTGATGAACAAAAATCTCTCCCTAAACTGAAGCTTCTGAACGGAATTCGAGGCATGACAGGAGTTCTGACTGTGTTTTTGCAATGTATGCCTGGTTCAACTGTTCACTCTGGATCATACCTGAAGTAGCAGAGGGTCGAGTTGTTATTTATGTGTAAGAAAGGGTTATTGCAGAGATCTATCTTTCACGTTTACATTTTTGGTGTAATTTTGATCGCCTATTTCTTAAATGATGTTTTATTTTATTTTTGTAATTTTTATTATCATTCTTATTTGATATCATTATTATTTCTTTTAGTCTATATATCATATGTAGATATGCAGTCATTTATTGATATATAATTAGTTTTTTTCTCATTTTTACAAAGTATGGCGTACAATAAGCCTATCACTGATTTTACATCATTATCTTTCCAAAACAACATCTTGTCCCTCGATAAACATGCCATTTATAACTTGCATCACGAAACACACTATCCATTTTATACAAAAAATAAATAAAAACTGCTCTCTCCATAAATCATACTCTGCCTAAATATCTACCTAAATCATATTGTAATTTTGTTATTATATATTCTGGCTGTGACGCCCATCCCCGGCCGAGGTTACTAGGGCGACGGGCGCGGGAGGGAGGCTGCCGGGGATTCTTGCAAACACCGAGATTACGGCGCCCACTCGTGTACATCCGGAACGGTGTACACACGCTCACACATGTACTGTACACACGGACGCACGCACGCACGCACACACACACACAGATGGAGAGAGAGAAAGAAGGAGAGAGAGAGAGAGAGAATGAAAGATAGATATAGGCAGATATAGACACAGAGGGAGAGAGAGGGGGGGGGGAGAGAGAGCAGATGATCGTATAATCATTTTCTTTCCCTTGTTTCTCGTCCCTCTCTCTCTCCCTAACCAAATACAAAATATATATATCCACATCCTCATTTGCACCTTGTCCATATCAGCATCAGCATCCAACACCAACCTCTTTATCCGTTTCTCTCGCCATTCCGCCTGAGACCTAAGCGAAAGGAATCCATGGATCCCTTTAAACCTCTCAGTTTACACAAGATCCAGCTACCTGTGTGAGGAAATAATGTAATTAGAAAGTGTAAGAAATAGAAATTTAAGATATATAAAAGGTTATAGAATATATGAAAAAATATAGAGATATTAGATAGAATATACGTAAAAGATATATGAAATATAAATACATATAAAAGATAAATAAGTTAGAAATTGTATAAAAGATATAGGGCAAAAACAGCTGTTTCTTCCCCGAAACCACCTGGAGCCGCGGAGCCAGCTGCGGGAGGAGGTTCGCGCGGCGGGGCGAGGCGAGGAGGCCCGAGTTGCCAGGCAGGGATTAGAGTACCATGAAAAAGACTAATTTTGAGTCGGGGGGGGGGTGCTCCATATGGGTGGCGTTGTCTGTGGGTGTATGTACATAAACCTGCATATACATGTACAAACACATGTATTCTTACATACATGTACATGCACACAGACGCGCACACACCCACACGCAGACGCGCACGCCCACGCACACACACACACACACACACACACACACACACACACACACACACACACACACACACACACGCACGCACGCACGCACGCACGCACGCACGCACACACACACACACACACACACACACACACACACACACACACACACACACACACACAAATATATACACAAATATACACACATGCAGATAGAGAAAACGATAGACAGACAGACAGACAAACAGAGACAAATAAACAGAGGCAAAAATAGAGAAAGAGAGAGAGAGAAAGGAGAAAGAGAGAGAGAAAGGAGAAAGCGAGAGAGAAAGTGGAAGTGGTCATAGGGAAGCAACCAAAACACTTACTGTAGACTTATTTGTGCACTGAAGTGAACGCAGGGAAGCAATATATGAAATAAGTGGAAGTACCTTGGCAACTTTTAATTTAATTTTAACTTAAATTGATCACTTCAGAGCTAAAGGTAATAAACTTAATTATTGTATTTAAGATTGATAACATAATTGCTAGTATGATTCAATTATATTTTTTCGTCTTGTATGAAGTTAAATCTCTTGTTTCTTTTTTTCTTCTTCTTCTTCTTTAACTGGTGATTAATTTTATTACGCCTCCGCAGTTACTTATTCATATGAACATATACACACGGAAATTGATCACCGATTTACACTCCTTTGGAAGGAGAGAGACGAGCAGCCAGACAGATAGGCATATAATGGAGAGGCAGATGGATAGATTCGAGAATGAAAAAAGCACAAAGACAAAAGATAAGGGGTGTGTCATATTTATGACGATAATAGATAAACGCAAAACAAAGCAGAGAGGGAGACAGACAGAGAGAGAGGAGATAGAGAGAGAGAGAGAGGGAGGAGAGAGAGAGATAGATAGAGGGGGGAGGGAGGTTGAGAGAGAGAGAGAGAAGAAGAAGAAGAAAGAGAAACACCAGAAAAAAAGGGAGAATAATATTGCAGCCTCAACAAGTCACGAAAGAATTCTCGCGTTTTCCTAGCCGGACAAGAACACACACAAGACAAAAAAAAAGAGAGAGAGAAAAGAAAGGAAATGAAAACAAGAGGAAAACCATCATAAAAACAAGCAGGAAATGAGAGCAAACAAGCCAAACAAACAAACAAAGGCCAGTGCAATAGTCCTGGGCACGCGGAATCTTTTCCTGTTACAAAGAACCGGACGAGAGTTCTATACAGAGAGAGAAAGAAAGAAAGAGAGGGGGGGGGGGAGGGAGAGAGAGAGAGAGAAAGAAAGAGAGAGAGAGAGGGGGGGAGGGAGAAAGAGAGAGAGAGAGAGGGGGGAGGGAGAGAGAGAGAGAGAAAGAAAGAGAGAGAGGGGGGAGAGGGAGAGAGAGAGAGGGGGGGAGGGAGGGAGAGAGAGGGGGGGAGAGGGGAAGAGAGAGAGGGGGAGGAGAGGGAAAGCGGAAGAGAGAGAGAGGGGAGAGGGAGGGAGGAAGAGCGAGATTGTGTTGGTGGGTGTCTGGGGAGGAAGCACCTTGGGAGAAGTATCTTGAAGAACTGCATACCTACCCTTTCTTTTGCTTTTCTTTCATTCCTTCTTTTTGTCTTGGCTGCCTATTTTGGTTTGTCCGTCTGTCTTTTTTCTCAGTTTTGTAGTTTTATGCCTTTTACTGTTTCTGTTTGCCTGTCCCCCCTTTCTATCTATCTATCTATCTGTCTGTCTGTCTGTTTTTGTCTGTCTGTCTTTTTGTCTCTTTTTCTGTTCGCCTGTCTGTCTCTCTGTCTTTCTCCCTCTCTCCCTACCCCCTGTCTTTCTCACTCTTTCTCTTTCTCCCTCTCTGCCTCTCTCCCTCTCTCTCCCGTCCTCCCCCTCTCTCACTCAGCCCTTCTGACATCTTTTAAGAAATAAAAAGATAATCGCAGCGCATTAAATCCGAAAAAAAAGAAAAGAGAGAGAGAAAAAAAAGCAGTCGATTATGGTAATCAGCGTAAGAGGCGGTTATTGTCCGTAAAGTTCCCCCGCAGGTATTGGGGAAGCGATTACTTATTGACATCCATGATTGGGACGCGCGGGAAAATCCATAACGCGGAAGGCCTTTGTTTGTCCCGCGGCCGCGTCGGAGGCAGACAACGACAGCGCATTCTGATCGCCGATTGTCTCCGTTATAACGACGAATCTCTCGTTACGGCGTAATTTTCATTCTACTTTTTCTTACTCGAACGAGGTGTATGTGGTACGATATTTGTTGTTGTTGTTGTTGTTATTCTGCGCGAACGCATATAGTCGCATTTGTTTCCTTGCGCAAAAGAGACGCGGGTTCAGTTGACTTTCTCTTACGCGAACGGTTGCTCACGGATCCTAGTGAGTTACTGTTACATGAACGAAATGCATATTCGTCTCATTTCCTTTATTTTTTTCTTCCTTTCTTTTTATCTTTTGATTTGCGAACGAGGCATGGTTTCCTCTGTCTTTCTATTACGCGAACGGAGAACATGTATTGTACTGGATTCTAGTAAGATTTTCTTACGCGATTCTGTTAGCATGATCGGGGAACGCACGAACGCTGAATCATTCATACTCGAACGTAACGTGAATTCCCTTGACTTGAACTTACACGAACGAACATGAATGTTACCGATCCTATCACGCCCAAACGAAAATCCGCATACAGTCGACTCTGTCTTACGCGAACTGATGACGATTGCTGCTTAAGAATTCTAACACGAACGGGTGTCTGTAGTGCTAGATATTTCACAATATTACCTTCAAAAGAAAAATATGACACAAAATAGATATAAAATACCGGAAGGACAAGAGGGCAAAAAAAATATTTCGCAATCACAATTTCCAATAAAGGAGTATATAATACAAAAAAACATGAATATCTAGCGACAGTATCACATTCAGAAAACAAAAATAGAAAATAAATGAAGTACAAGAAGACAATAAAAAAGGCATGGAAAATTTAGCAACCAGACCATGAGCGTCGGCGACAGCATGTCTGACCGGCGCGTGACGTCACTCGCTTGTTTTGGTGCAGCGGGCGTCTGTGTTGGCGCCATGGTGCCGTCGGGGAGGGGGGAGGGGGGAGGGGACAAAGAAGGGCTTAGAGGAAGGGAAGGGGAAGGGAGGGTGGGTAGGGTATGGGAAGAAGGGGAGGAGAGGAAGAGGGAGGGTATGGGAGAGGAAGGAGAAAGGGAGAGAAGGGAGTAGCGAGGGTGATGAGGGAGAGGAGGGGGGAGGGATATGGGGAGAGGGGAGGGAGGATGGGTTGGGTATGAGAAAGAGGGAAGCAGAGGTGGAGGGAGGGAGGGTGGTGAGGGAGAGGAAGGGGGATGGAGGGGGGAGGGTATGGGAAGGAGAGAAGGAGAGGACAGAAAATTGGGAGTGTGAGGAGAGGAAAGTAGGACATACACGGCACATACAAACAAACACACCGGCCAAGGATCTCAAATATGAAACATGCTAAATGAAAAAACGCACAAACACACAAAAACAAACATAAAAACAAACACAAAACCAAGCAGGAAGCAACCATGGCCACTTTAAGAAGGACAACGAATAAACAAATAGAATAAAACTCGCAGACCAAACCCGCCATTTTTCTCTACTTATAGCAGTAATTAATTTAAGTCTTCGCATTAAGATATCCATTACGTGTCCCACTTTTTTCAATTTTACCGCCCTCTCTCACTTCCCCCTAGAATCAATTCTACTCCCTCCCCCTTTTCCATCGCCGTTCCCGCCCACTCCACCCCTCCAAAACTCCCTCCATTCCCCCTCTCACTCCTACCATAGGCTCGCTACCCCTTCCCCCACCATATCACCCCACTACTCCACCCCTCCCTCTGTGCTCCGTCCACAACCCTTCTTTAACCCTTACCCTAGACTCCCACCCCTCCCTCCTCTATACTCTACTCCGCTTCTTGAAACAATTACTCCCCCCCCCCCAAATCCCCCAACACCAACCCTCTTCAACTCCCCAGAATCTCCCCAGAACCTCCCCTCTCCCTCCAATCCCTACTTTTTCTACTCCTTTTCGACTCCCTCTGACTCCCCACCACTCACCCCAACCCCCTCCGCTCCACTCCAACCCCCGCTAACTCCCTCTAACCCCCATCAATCACCCCCAAACCCCCACTGATCCCCTGTAATCCCCCTTACAAACCCCCACTCAACTCCAATCCACTCAACTCCTAGCTCCACCATTCTTTAAAGGAATTTGATAGCATCTTCTTTATCTTTCTTTCCCCTATACGCCTCTATTTTCACCTTTCCCAAACCTGCATTTCTTTATTCATATTTTTCTCCTTCTCCTCCTCTACTTTAAGGGGGTGCAACTCTAGGGGCTTTGACCTCGTCTTCTGCGCATTGGCCTCTGTGGTGCCTCTTCCTTAACTGCAGTGCACGTGTTCCTGGTGAGAGAGAGGGGGAGAGGAAGGGGGAGCCGTGAGGGACAGGGAGTGACTGGAGAGAGAAAGAGAGAGATAGATAGAGATAGATAGCTATTTGGAGATATTGGTGTGTGTGTGTGTCTGTTTATATATATTTATATCTTTAGAGAGACAGAGAGAGAGAGAGAGTAAAGGGAAGCAGAGAAGGGGGAGGGAAGAAGTTAGAGAGGAATTATTGAGAAAAGGAGATAGATAGAGAGAGAGAAGGGGGTGGAGGGAGGGAAAAGGTACACACACACACACACACACACACACACACACACACACATATATATATATATATATATATATATATATATATATATATATATATATATATATATATACACATATATATATATATATATATATATATATATATATATATATATATATATATGTAGGTATGTATGTCTGTAGAGTGAGGGAGAGAGAGAGAGAAACACGAAATAGCCAACTGTACACAAAAGAAGCCAATGTATCTTATTGTCTAAATTAATTAATTTAATGATTCACGCGAAGAAATCGAGAGCCGCGCCGAGTAATAAAAAGCCAAAATGAAAATAAAATAAAAGTAAAAGATAAAAAATGGGAGAGAGAGAGAGAGAGAGAGAGAGAGAGAGAGAGAGAGAGAGAGAGAGAGAGAGAGAGAGAGAGAGAGAGAGAGAGAGAGAGAGAGAGATGAGGGGAAAGACAAAGTGAGAGTGAGGTATGGGAGAGAGAGAGACAGAGAGGGAGACACAGACAGGGAGAGACAAAGAGAGGGACAAAGACAGACAGACAGTGAAAGGAGGGACACAGAGAGCGAGAGAGATAGATGAAAAAAATGTGATACCCAAAAGCCTTCTACAAGCCCATTGTTTCCTCTTTAATGCCTCAGCTGTCATTGCTTTTTCTACGCTAGGCATCCATTTCTCACAGCTGTAACGAAGTAATGAATTCACGCGATTTTTTCTCATTATCTACTTCTCTTTGGTGCAAATAGCAAGTCATAATCTTCATTTAAATCTTTGTTACAAGCTTTCAATTATCCCGATTCATTACAATAACCATTTTTTAAGTTCTAGCCTCTTTGCCTCTTCAGAACGATGGCTTATTGCAGATTTGCTTCTTCCAAGATCTCTGTAATCTCTTTCAAGTATTTTTTTCTTATTTTTCTTTTTCGTTCTGTTGTTAGATCGATATCATCAGGAAACCTGATTTTTGCTTAATTGTTCACTCTTTTCTCGCAATTTTCACTCGTCCTCTAATATCTTTTATCTTTTAGGGGACCTTTACTATATCATATATTTCATTTCTTTTGGAAGTTGTTTACTTTATTATATCATATATCTTAGTGAGGTCGTTTACTCTACTCATTTAATATCTCGTTTCTTTATCGTAATCTTCTCGTCTCTCGTCGTCCGCCCTTTCAAGGAGCGAAGTGACAGCGGTGGAGAGAGGAGCCCGCCTTGCCGAACGCGTCGCTGGCTTGCGTCGTCCTTATACTCATCGAGTCTTTATTTTCGCATTTTGCTTCTTTATGAATGCGTGATTCTCGATGTCGGTTTTCTTATATGGTTGAGGTTTGAGGTTGACATTGATTTTTGTTTCTATTTCATTTACTCTTGAAATAGATTGATTTTGTTTGTGATTGCTTGTCTTTTTACTTC
>NC_091591.1:583954-588954 GCF_042767895.1 Penaeus vannamei | reverse complement strand
ATATATATATATATATATATATATATATATATATATATATATTTATATATATATATATATATATATATATATATATATATATATGTATATATATATATATATATATATATATATATATGTATATATATATATATATATATATATATATATATATATATATATATAATATGATATATATATACATATATATATATATTATATTTTATTATATATATATATATGTATAATATATATATATATATATATATATATATATATATATATATATATTTATTTATATTTATATGTATGTATATATGTATGTATATATATTGATAGGTGGATATATGTAAATAAATATACAGGTAGATAGACGGATTGATAGATATATATAGGTAGAGTGAAAGAGAGAGAGAGAGAGAGAGAGAGAGACTCAGATAGACAGAAAGATAGATATAGTCATATATAGATGTATACATGCATATGTGCACACACACACAGACTCTCACGCACACACGCCCGCACGCATGCACGCACGCACGCACAGACACACACACACACACACACACACACGTATATATATATATATATATATATATATATATATATATATATATATATATATATATATATATATATATACATATAGATGGGTGGATAAATGTAAATAAATATACAGATAGATAGACGGATTGATAGATGTTTATAGGTAGAGTGAAAGAGAGAGAGAGAGAGAGAGAGAGATACTCAGATAGACAGAAAGATAGATATAGTTATAGATAGATGTATACATGCATATGTGCACACACACACAGACTCACACACACACACACACGCACGCACACATGCACGCACACACACAAACACGCACGCACAGACACACACACATACACATATGCGTACGTATATCTGCGACTTTGCCCGTGTTGTTGTGTATGCTCCTTTAATTACTGTTATAATTTTTTAGTGTTCGATTTTCTTCAGTGCTTGAAATGTTATAAAAGAAAAGTGAATTTTGTTTGCCTTTCTTGAAGAAATCTCTCTCTCTCTCTCTCTCTCTCTCTCTCTCTCTCTCTCTCTCTCTCTCTCTCTCTCTCTCTCTCTCTCTCTCTCTCTCTCTCTCTCTCTGTGTGTGTGTGTGTGTGTGTGTGTGTGTGTGTGTGTGTGTGTGTGTCTGTTTCTCTAGCTATCTATTTATCTATCTACGTATTCAAGGCAATAGGGTCACTGATGCAATAAAAATATTCACCCTTGAAGAATTACATTAAATCAATATCTAATCGGGTGCCTAGGTGGTAGAAAATTCATAAAGATCCTGCTCACCAACGAACAAACTAACCAACGCTATCCACACACAACCTCCTTGATGGAGATGATAATGTGACAAAGCAAAAGATATAGGAACAAGAAACAGAGAAACACAGAGCAGTTCAGTACAAGTAGAAATGGTGCAAGCAACCTCAGAAAAGGAAAAACTGGCACATCAAAATCTATTTTTTCATACTAGTCAGCTGAAACTTTATACTTTACTTTATACATTATACTTTAAAAGTGATATGAACTATTTCTTTTTTATTTTTATTGAAAATTGCTGTCTTTAACACCATTATTTTATCATCTATCGAAAAAGATTTGGCAAATAGGAATGCAAAGTCATATTAATAACATCAATAATAACGTTTCGGTATTATATCTTCCTCAAAATCAATATACAGATACAAAAACAAACAGAAAAAAATACTAGATCAAAACAGAGAGAAATGAGAATAAACAGAGTTGACAATTCCACAATAAATAACATTTTGATATCTCACCTTCAACAAAATTGACATATACATCCACAAGACATAGAAAACATTTTAAAAAAGACAGAAAGAAAGAGGAAGCTAGATCTTGACAACCGAAAAGCCACTCTCTTTCCAACACTCTTTCTTCTGTCTTTTCACAAGATTATGCAAATTTGTGATCTTGAGACTTTCGTGAGACGGCTGATCCCCGGCAGCTGAGAGAGGGATGTCATTCTCGAATTTTGCATATCATTTTAAACTCTTGCATCATGTTATTATTTGTTTATCTATTAATTCGTAGCGAAAGTGTAATTTTATTCGAAAATTCGGGGAAAAGAAACTGTCCATTTAATGGTGGGCGTTGATTTTAAATCTAAAGTTTAAAAGTTGAGTTTAACTATCCTATCATTGAGGGTAACAATGATTCTAGCATTCGAATGCTTAGTATATTTTTATAACACCTCTTGTCATCATTTATTTGCTTTGCATAATCAACAATTTCAACATGATTGATTTTAACGTTTTTATCCCTTGTAAATAATCATATTTTCTATTATCACTTCTTTTACTTCCCATGCATAATTCTTACATCAGATTTGGGACTCATTTGGATGTTATACCACGTGCAATACACAACCTATATATAGCCTCTGGGTTAACCTCAAGTCATTCGAAATTAGAGACACCGAATGTTTCGCTTTTTTATTTGTCTATAGTCCTCTCTTGTGCCTCCCCCATCTTCATTTTTCTCTTTTTCTGTCTTTCTCTCTCTTTTTCTCTCTCTATCTGTCTCTCTTTCTCTCTCTCTCTCTCTCTCTCTCTCTCTCTCTCTCTCTCTCTCTCTCTCTCTCTCTCTCTCTCTCTCTCTCTCTCACACACACACACACACACACACACACACACACACACACACACACACACACACACACACACACACACACACACACACACACACAAACACACACACACGCACACACTCACACACACACTGCTATTCTACTATTCCATCTTTCCCATCCTTGTGTGTGTTCGCTGTCTTCGATTATTGACCTTCCGCTGCTCTCATAGGCTTTACAAGAAAAGGTCACATTGGATAATATCTTATACACATTAGGCGTGGGTCTCTGTTACCTTGACATTTCTTAGTAGTGTTACTTTCAGGTTTATACGAGTGCATGGGATCACGTCGGAACCTCGCGTGTGGAGCATTCATTAAGCATATTATCCTTTAACGTAGGCTTCTTTATGGAGGGAGGGAGGGAGAGAGATGGAGGGAGGGAGGGAGGGAGTGAGAGGGGGGGAGAGAGAGAGACGGGGGGGGAGAGAGGGAGAGAGGGAGGGAGGGAGGGAGAGAGAGAGAGAGAGAACGAGCGAGCAAGAGACAAACAGAGACAGTTGGAGTGAGAGAGATGTATGTAGAGATTTCGACTTATTGAGGTACTTTTAAACTTCATATATTTTTGTAATATTTTGTTATGGATTACTTCTGATCGAGCTTTAGGTTTATTGAAACTTAAAACACTTAAAACACTAGAGTTCCTTTACAATGTGTGTGAATGTATGTGTGTGTTTCATCTTCTCCCCTCAACATATGTGTATATATATTTGTTGTAGATATGTGTATGTATGCATGTATGTGTGTGTATGTATGTGTGTATGTATGTATGTATATTATATATATATATATATATATATATATATATATATATATATATATACATATATATATATATGTATATATAAAATTTTCTCCCGAAAACATGTATATTTACATACTGTATATCCATATTTTCCAAACAATGTATATATATATATATATATATATATATATATATATATATATATATATATATATATATATGCATGTATACTCCTAAAACATATACATATATACATATACATTCATCTCCTCACTATATGCATTTGTGTACATATATATATATATATATATATATATATATATATATATATATATATATATAATATATATATATATATATATATATATATATATAAATGTGTATATATATATATATACATATATGTATATATATATACATATATGTATATATATATATATATATATATATATATATATATATATATATATATATATTCCACCCAACTATACACGAATCTTCTTCCCACAATTAAGCAATCAACCCTTCCCAACAGTGCACTCACTACCCAACCTGACGGTGTTAAGCCTGAGCGGGTGCAGCAAAATCACAGACGACGGAGTGGAACTCATCGCCGAGAATCTGCGCAAACTCCGCTCGCTCGACCTCTCGTGGTGTCCGAGGATCACTGACGCGGCGCTCGAGTACATCGCCTGCGACCTCAACCAGCTGGAGGAACTCACGCTGGATAGGTGAGAGACCGCGGGGTTCGTCTTTTTTATCTCATTATTTTTATCCTTTCTTTTTAGTCTATTATTATTATTATCATCATTATTAGTATTATCATTTCATTTCCTTCTGTTACTTACATTAGGTTGTTTTTTACCCTTTTTCACCGATTTCAATTTTTTTTTTTTTTTTTCATTTAACTTTTATTACGTTTTTATTCTTATTTGGCATATGTTTTACTGACGTTTTTATTCTTATTTGGTACATGTCTTATCTTCATTTCTTCTTTTATTTGATTTTTTTTTTTTTTTTATCTTGCGTTTTCAATTTTGTCTGTTTAGTGGAATATATTTAGTGGTATATGTTAACTTTATACGAATTGTTAAGGGTTGTGATTAGAATCATCACAAAAAACACAAAAACACACTTCCAGAACACATACACGCACATTTACATCCTCCCCACCCCCACCCCCACCCCAAAAATTATAATAATAAATAAATAAATGATAATAATAATAAAGCATTAACTATCCTCTAGTCTTTTCTCATGATCCCCTCTTCTTCATCTTTCGCAAACCCCAAATGCGCCTTGACTGACTGACCATCCGGGGTATTCATCGAGCTTTCAAGCACATGTCATTCCATCCCAAGCGCTCGAAATACTCCGCCTCCCCGTCCAAATGAGTCAAAATATTCATAAAGCTAAATATACTCAACCTTTTTCCTATAAACTGTAGTTATACTTAGTAATAATAATGATAATAATAATAATAATAATAATGATAATGATAATGATAATGATAATGATAATGATAATGATAATGATAATGATAATGATAATGATAATGATAATGATAATGATAATGATAATGATAATGATAATG
>NC_091591.1:533954-551454 GCF_042767895.1 Penaeus vannamei | reverse complement strand
CTTCGTTCAGGACATCATTCTAAGGAATGTAATAACACTCCCTTCTGTCCCTACCTTAATTTTGAAGGACATACATGGCATTCTTGCAGAGGATACCCTCATCTTATTAAGAAAACCAAGGACGCACTGCGGTCTCAAAATAATCAGACACAGTCTAACTCAATTTTTTTAGAGGTCACGCCTCTCCTGCAGGAACCTTGCTCACCGCAACTGTCAGAACTGTAGACGACCTCATCGCGGGCGTCGCGCCTCTCCTCCCTGCAGCCTTTGAAGGACTACATGCACACTTCTTCGTTGACAGCGGCAGCGCCGTCAACCTCGTCCCTCTCTCAACACTCGTGAACTTCAAAGTACTCACTCCAGTCCGTCCTTCAAAGTGGTGCGTACGAGCAGCAAGCGGAACTTCCCTCAAGGTCATGGGAGAAGTCAAGTTTAATATTACTCTCTCCGGTAAGACGTACTTATTTCTTTTCGTTGTCGTAGAAGACGCTCATCTCCCAGGTGATCTCTTGTTATGTTACAACTTCATGCGCAAGGCTGAAATTCATCAACAACCTGACAGAGATACCATTACTCACCTAGGTAACGTCTACCGACTCACTACGCCGAACTCTGTCTGGCAATCATCCTCTATCCCTGCAAGTACAATTGCAGTTGTCACGACCTCGCTGAACTCCCCTGCAGTCGACCCAACGCCGGACGACTCTCCTAAGGACGACCGAACTCGACGCTCGTCCTCTGCCATCAGCACCCCTGCGCAGGATTTCCCGAATCGCTGCCATAAGACTTCGACGAAATCGGACGTCAAAACCTCCACATTAACAGGTACCTCATCCTTCTCTTGGCCGCCCCAGACCGACGCGCCTGCCTGCATTGTCACCTCAAACCTTACACTTCCACCTTTCACAGACTCGATGTGTTCCCGTGCGTGTCACATCTACGGATGGGACGGCGCTTATTACTCCTGACTGCATCCGTGTGAAAGGATTCTGTGCTCTCCCTGCGATCTACGAGGTAGTTAACGGAACGAGTGCATTGCGCCTGATCAACGCAACCTGCACTCCCGTTCGCCTGCGTCGCGGAACAAGAGTGTGCGACTGTGAGGTCACTGGCCTCACTGTCGTTGAAGTAGAGCCCCCTATCGCACCTGTATGCAACACGTCAGCTACCACGAGCGCCCCTGACGCACCCGGACCTGAAGAGATACTGTGTGAGTCCCCGCCTATGAACTTTGCAGAAGGAGAAGATATTCTCCGACGACTACTGAAGGAGTTCCCCTCCTTACTACCAACCAAGGATCGCCCCTTGGGACGCACCGACGTACTTCGACATCGCATCGACCTCATTCCAGGTACGAAGCCTATATACATACCTTCTTACCATATCCCTCACAGCCGTCGAGCCGCTTTCAAAGAAGCCACCGACGCCCTACTCGCCCAAGGCATCATCGAACCTTCTCAGTCACCAAGGTCAGCTCCAATGCTCCTCGTGCCCAAAAAGGATGGCACTCTACGTCCCGTCATCGACTACCGCCGCTTGAATGCAGCTACCGTTCCTGACCGCTACCCCATACCGTCGATACGTACTCTTCTCCAAGAAGTAGGTGAGGGACATGCTATTTTTTTCGTCTATAGACCTAGCACAAGGATTCTTGCGTCGAAATGGATCCGACTTCAAAGGACCTCACTGCATTTTCCACTCCACATGGACATTTTGCCTTCACTAGAATGCCCTTTGGTCTTAGGAACTCGCCAATCACTTTCTCCAGATTGATGTCACTCATTATGCAAGGCTTGGTTGGTGACACAGCCTTCCTTTACTTGGATGACTTGCTCATCGCCTCCAAGGACATTGCAGAACACGAGTATAAACTGAAATTAGTTTCCCAGCGCCTTGCCGACGCGAACCTGACAATCAACGTCAAGAAATGTCAATTCTTCCGCAAACAGACTGAGTATCTTGGCCACACCGTCGACTCAGCCGGACTACGCCTCAACGACAAAAAAGTACGGGATGTACAGAATTTCCCGGTGCCTACTACAGCCACTCAGGTAAAGTCATTTCTTGGACTTTGCGGTTTTTATCGCCCCTTCATCGAGAAATTCGGGATCATCGCTGAGCCCCTGACTCGCCTCCTCAGGAAAGACACTCCGTTCACCTGGACTGGTGAACAGCAACAAGCCTTCGAAGCCCTCAAACAACGCCTCACAGAAGTTCCTGTCCTTTCATTCCCCGACTTTAATGAGACTTTCTATCTCGCCACAGATGCATCGTCAATTGGGCAAGGTGCCGCCCTTATGCAACGTCACGATGGACGCTACAAACCCATCGCCTTCGCCGGTCGAAAACTGAACAAAGCTGAGATAAATTACTCCGTCACCGACCTCGAGGCGATCGCCGTCGTCTGGTCTCTCAAGCATTTCCGGGAAATCATCCTAGGCTATGATATCCACGTTCTAACCGATCATCGTCCACTTAAGTATATTCTCACAGATTCGAGACACGCCCAAGGTCGTCAAGCCAGATGGATTGACACACTGCTGGAGTTTAACCCCAAGATTGACTACACGCCCGGCTCAACTAACAAGGTAGCGGACGCGCTATCACGTAATGTCTCAGTCAATCACCTTTCTGTTCTCAGCCCCACCGAACTCCAGGCAAAGCAGCGCGACGACCCACTGTATGCCGAAATCATCGCCCACCTGGAGGACAACGTCTGGGCAGCCTCATTCCGAAGACACTCGCGTCTAGCAGCCTCGTCCGGCTCCAAGGCCCCTTCAAGGGAAGCCAGACGTCGGAGGTTATTGCGACGGACTCTAAGGAGACTTCCTACCCCATACCGTCGATACGTACTCTTCTCCAAGAAGTAGGTGAGGGACATGCTATTTTTTTCGTCTATAGACCTAGCACAAGGATTCTTGCGTCGAAATGGATCCGACTTCAAAGGACCTCACTGCATTTTCCACTCCACATGGACATTTTGCCTTCACTAGAATGCCCTTTGGCCTCCACCGACGAATCGAAATCTTCCCATCGAAGAATTCTACCTCCGTGATGGCCTGCTTTTCCGAAAATCAGCTCCCAAGAAATTGCGTGGATCCAAGCAACGTCGTACATATCACCAACTGGTCATCCCCGAAGTCCTCGTCCCTACAGTACTCAAGCTACTGCACGACTCTCACACTTCGGGACATCAAGGTATTTTCAACTCTTCAGTTGGCTCACTCTCGCTATTATTTCTCCAGACTTGGTCCACGAGTTGTCAAACACATCAAAAGCTGCCAGATCTGCCCCCTCTACAAAGGACATACCGTTGCCCCAGCGCCTGTACTCACCTATGACGTACCGGAACGACCCTTCGTTAGAGTGAGTATGGACATTCTCTCCGGTTTCACTCCCACAGAGAACCGAAACCGGTACCTGCTCGTCATGATTGACAGTTTCAGCCGCTACACCGAGCTCGCCCCTATCCCTGATAAAAGCGCGCAGACCGTCGTTCGCGCCTTCCTCTCTCACGTCATCTGTCGCCATGGAGCTCCTGAACAACTCATGTGCGACAACGGTACAGAATTCACCAATCAGGTACTCAAAGGCCTATGTAAGCTTCCTAACATTGATCTTGTCCATATACTCCCATACAGACCCCAGGCAAATGGCCTTGTTGAAAGACTCAACGGGACGATCCTAAACGTCCTCAGAAACTCGATCAGCACTCAAGACAATGAGTGGGACCTGTGGATTCCTATCACTCAGGCTGCCATCAACAGCACCTTCCACTCCTCCCTCGGAGACATCCCCAACTACGTCGTGCATGGTGACGACCAGCGTCTTCCCTACGAACGCCTGCAACAACGCCCTTCTCCTGTCTACAGAGAAGACTACGCCAAGATCGTGATCGCCAGGAAGTAAGAAGCCTATCGTATCGCCCGTGAGCACCTGCGTGTGGAAAGGGACCGCATCATTGCTCAGCATCATCGCGCGACGGACAAGATCGCCGAAGGTGTCTTCGTCTTCCATCGTGTGACAGATAAGTCTTCCCTTATGCCTAAGCTTGCTCCTGACTTCGAAGGACCATTATGAGTTCTGAAGGTCCGACACAACAAAGCTCTCTGTCAAAACCTCACTACTTGCAGCCAAACCTGGTATCACTTTGACACCCTCAAGCTAGCTAGCACTCACTACGAAGACAAATACAACCGACAACGTTCCCTCACCAGTCTCACTTCCACAGATATTGCTCCTGACTCCACGCATTCTACTTCGATGACACTGTCTTCCCCAGAGTCCGACGCCCTTAGTCTTCCACAGACACCTTCATCCTAGAGATGATCACCACATCCCGAGACCCGCTCTGTCGTGGGTCATGCTTATCGCCAGCCTGCATCTACGCGCCACGCCGGGACCGGAATCCCCGCGTTACCTGTCATCAAGACTTCCGTCTTCAGCATCACCCACCGCAGCCGGATCGAGGACGATCCTGGTTAGGTGGCCGAGCGATTTAGTGACCTCTCACCTCGACCTTGCCATCGCCCTCGCTGTAGGCCCCGCAGTATATAGGACTCTACTGTTTATCCCCGGCGCCAACGTGTCCTGCGCCCCTCGCGAGACGACCGAGACAAATTGCCACCAGAACAAGCAATTCCGACCCTTACTGACAATGCTTCTGATTACCTTATAACTACTTGCAAACTCATGTATTATGTATGCTCATAATGTTCCCCAATTATTGCACTGTATATATCACTACTTTTGTAATAATTATCTTTGTAGTTACTCTAGTTATCAATTGTTCACGAATATTCTACGGACATACTTTCTTATCACGACGCTTTTAGTTGTACAAACACCTAACACGTGTGAACCGTTAGAACGTGTATGAAGGCCTTACACACATAGAGAAGAGCCTACGTGGACATTCCTACGGAAGATTAATATTTTCCTGTGTTTAGTAACTTTTCATTGAGTATCGTACAAAAACGACCTGAATTCACCTCGAAAACTCAGAGCCGAAGTCACTCTGATCTCAGCCTCAGCTCGGTCAACACCTCAAGCTCCCACAGCTTATAACTAGAATAAAACTGTAGTAACTCTGCCTATATTTTATTCCACCATCAGTCATAGTTACTACACTCTCTCTCTCTCTTCGTTTTTACACATATTTTCTTATCTTACACAGTATATGTAGACGCAAAGTAAGCTAAATGGGTCGATTTTATGTTGCAAATCTGTTCATTTTGCAATAATTCCCCGACAATGCAACACCATAGACCCCTACAGCTCTGCTTAGAAGGATAGTGGCAGCTGCCTATTGTTTACGTTTTCGATATTTTCACGAATGTACAAAACACACTTTTTGGATACCCACCACCACCACCCCCAAAAAATGTACGACAATGTTGATGTTAGCGAGTCTCATAAGTGAAAATATTTTGTATGCGCAAGCATATCGCCTTTTGGATAATACAGCGTGTATCATAAAATTTGCGATCGACATTTTTTTCTTATTTTGAAAAACGTACAACATACAAATCGTGAACCATTTCTAAGATAAATAATAATATTTGCTGATATAATTCCGTAAAATGACACCATATCAAGGTTCGTTAATTTGATTTTTTTATTCGTAAGGAAGAATAGATAATGAAAACATTGATATATATTTATTAGATGTACTTATAAGATAAACATAGTCCACAGTAAAATGCTGCTTAAAATATACTTCCAGATATACAATATTCATTAGCCTGTGTACGTGTGATTCTATGTGTGTGTGGTCGTGATTGGGATTGTAATCGTGGTGTGTTTGTGTGTGTATGTGTATCTCTCTGTGTGTGTGTGTGTGTGTGTGTGTGTGTGTGTGTGTGTGTGTGTGTGTGTGTGTGTGTGTGTGTGTGTGTGTGTGTGTGTGTGTTAGCGCACTCGTGTTCATATGTGAGGTACACAGTTTAGATGAAAATAGAAATATGAAGCCGCATTAACACCACGAAACGCTTTATTCAAGCGGTCACAAATTCGAAATTAGGATAAATCGAATCATTTCCAAGTGCGATAAAACATATCTCTATAACAATATTAAAATGGATATTTGTTCACAGCTATAAAACACTGGAGAGAGAGAGAGAGAGAGAGAGAGAGAGAGAGAGAGAGAGAGAGAGAGAGAGAGAGAGAGAGTGTGTGTGTGTGTGTGTGTGTGTGTGTGTGTGTGTGTGTGTGTGTGTGTGTGCGAGTGAGTGTTTATGTATCTATGCACATAGCAAAATTCCCCAATGTCTAACAATTAGAAAATAACCATGTAACATTCCAACTTCTTTGCCAAATAAAGGTCTTGGATGAACGCAAACCATACAATGCCTTGCTAAGTCGGCCCTGTTTTTGAACCAACTCGTGTTTTCGGTCTCAAAATACCTTCCCTCAAGCAATATTCTGAAATGCTTCAATATCTTTTTCCTCGTTTCCTTCCCACTCCCCGGTTATTCCTTCCAAAAAGAGTTTCAGATTAACGCAAATCATATAATGCCTTGTTAAATCCTTCATATTTCCACAGTTCCTTCCGCAGTGCTCGCATTCAATCAAAAAACAGGTCCTGGGCCTTCGAATCAACCGGGTCTTTTTCGGCATATTATCGTAAATCCTCCTCCCTTCTTCCTCTCTTTCTTTCATCAACCTCCTCTTCTTCCTTTCCTCTTCCCTTCCTTTCTTCATTTCATCCCTCGTTCCCTTCTTCTGCCTTCCTTGCAGCTCTACGCGACTGGTGGTGGTAGCTACATAGATTTCTGTAAAGATGACAAAGGTTTGATATACTAACGCATTTTTGTTTATCTATTTATTAATTCTGTTCATTTATTTTTTATATTTCCATTTTATTTATTTACTTTTTTAAAGATGGGAATGATTTGCCATTTTGTTTTTTTCCCATTTCTTTCTTTACATCGTTTTGGATGTCTCCAGAGTGAGAGAGGAGAAGAAAGAGAGAGAGAAGAAGAAGATGAAGAGAGAGAAAAATGAAAGAGAGGGAGTGTAGAAGAAGCGAGAGAAAGAGAGAGGGAGAAAGAGAGAGAGGGGGGGGAGAGGGAGAATGAGAGGGAGAGAGGGGAGTAGGGGAAGAGAGAGAAGAGAAAAGAATGAGTGATAGAGAAAGAGAGAGAGAGAGCGAGAGTGAGAGAGAGAGAAACAGACAGCTAGCAAGACAGCAAACAGGCCCCACGCATCACCCACTGGCCCCCACACCGAAAACTTTCATCAGTCAATCCCGCGATAATTGACTTGTACAAGGAAAATACGTAAATTACAGTTACTTTCACATTAACATTTAATTATTTTTTGATGCTTTAAAATTTCTGACCATGTTTGTTATGTCATATACTACAACAATCATAAAAATGAAATGGTAACAGTTGTAGTTGTACTAGTATAAAAATAAGATTGATAATAGTATTAATAATAATAATTATGACAACAATTATGATAATAATAATGATAATATCAATCATGATAACAATGAAGATGGTAATAATAATATTCATAATAATAATAATGAAAATAATAAAAATTATACCAATAATATCAATAAGTAATGATAATGATAACGAAAATAATTATCATTACCATTTTTACTGTCAACGTAAGAGGTTGGGGGCATAGAGTAGGTGGAATGAAAGGGGGACTTTGTTGGAGGATTTATTGGGGGTGGTACATGTGTGACCCCACGAGAGACCCGCGCCCCGGGCGCCGAGGGCGGAGCGGTGACGAGCGAGACCGTCGTGTGTCCCTGTCTCTCTGCTTTCCCTGTGTCTCTCTTGTTCTTCCTGCTGTCTGATGAGACGTCCTTTTATGCAGCTATCCCTTGAGAGGGCGTTTTGCTTGCTTAGAAGAAAGTGTCAAAAGAGAAAGTAAAGTGAACACCTGTATCCGCTGAAGGAGTAGGGCAGCTGCCAGTGCCCAGGTGCGAAGAGAGAGCCATCAGGCCTTGAGCATATCATTGACATCACTTGGCCATGCAAAATGCTCGTCCTAAAGCCGTTTGATTGTATGCACTGATGGCATATCTTGAGATGGCTCTGCTTGGCATCTACAGATGGTTGCTGGTGATCCATGGTCCCTAAGGTTGTCACATGCCAGAGTAGTGGTGTGTTGGAGGTTTCACAGTGAAGTGCAACATTCAGTAGGGTCACATCATCTTCAGGGAGGCTGAAATATGTGTACCAGGCCAGTAAAAAGGGCTAAGGAGTAGGATGATAAGTTACTTGTCAGTGACATTACTAAAAAGCCAGAAGAATGAGAGCGTAATGTCATGAGAAGGGTAACGTGTATCATCATACTGTAGAGAGAAATTTGAATAGCAAGAATTCCACATCTTTGAGCTAAATAGGCAAGTAATTATGCTTCAGACATATGTAGGCAGCTTGATCAGAACAAAAAGCAAACCATGCGCATCTTGGATGCTGTACGATCAGTGTGAATAAACAAAGCGATTCCTTCGTAATAGATTCAACGTGCGACAGGGCGCGATTACAGTTTTTAAAGCCATGAGCCAGATTAAAATTAAGTTGTGGTAATAATAACAATGTAGGCCTATTTAAAGCATGGTGTCTGCAATGCATTGCCCTTATTGCAACAAAATCGACTCTATCAGTTAGTTACATGTTACATATTCACCAATACCTTAATACTAAAGAAGCATAATTTCCAGCATTACTGAGGGCAAGATATCGAACACTGAGAGAGGACGTCTTTAAAGCGAGTTAGAGTCAGTTAAAAACGTATGGCACTTTGCACAATTCATAAATCCTTGAATGATTTCCTTGTAGAGTAGTCAAGAAGGTGTGTAGAGTAGGTCACGACATGTATGTGAATAAGCGAACGGTTACCGGGGCAAGTAAAAGGAAGTGATGTTTCAAAAGAACACAACAATATGTTTAAAATCAAGAATGAAAGTGAAGATACAATCAGTACTAATTATGAACAGATGTACCATATAAAAGAGACAAGACGATAACTTTGTAAGTTCGCAAACAATAAACATGAATAACACGAGGACAACCAAACAGAATAACTGAACAAATTGACAGGTAGTCA
Organism: Penaeus vannamei; assembly: GCF_042767895.1. Classification (NCBI taxonomy): domain Eukaryota; kingdom Metazoa; phylum Arthropoda; class Malacostraca; order Decapoda; family Penaeidae; genus Penaeus; species Penaeus vannamei. The sequence continues at coordinate 542,379 of NC_091591.1, read as the reverse complement.
ATTGCTTTGAATAAATCACACTAGAGGTGAGGTGAGGATGTGTCACGTGTGTTGGTCTCGGTGTGTGTGATTTTGTTTGTTGTGCTGTAAGACAATGACTGACAGAGAGAAATGTAACAGAATAAGAAGTGTGTGTTCGTTAAGAAAAAGGCAACTTACATGTCAGGTGTGGTTTAGGGAGGGCAATAGTAAATCTGGCACTGAAGAGGTACACACTCTTGTTAGAAGCGAGGAAGTATCGGTGGTATAGGGTGCCACATCATGGCTGTGTTGCTTACGGTTCGCGGAGACGGCGAGGTAGGTGGGCAGGATTGGCGAGCGTGGCGTTGTAGAGTGCGATAATACATATTCAGCGACTTCGTCAGGAGGGTAGCACAGAAGTGAGTAGTCAGCACAAAGTAGTAAGGCAGACATGGTGTGGGTAGGCGTGGATCAGAAGACGACTTGGTAGCGATGGCTGGGCATTAAGGAAGGCAAGGAGGGACTTCGGCAGAAGCTTATCTTGGTAACAGGAACAATCGGTGTTGTTCTTCCACCGCTGGCCATCAGTTGTCAATGTAAGAGGTTGGGGGCATACAGTAGGTGGAATGAAAGGGGGACTTTGTTGGAGGATTTATTGGGGGAGGTACATGTGTGACCCCACGAGAGACCCGCGCCCCGGGCGCCGAGGGCGGAGCGGTGACGAGCGAGACCGTCGTGTGTCCCTGTCTCTCTGCTTTCCCTGCGTCTCTCTTGTTCTTCCTGCTGTCTGATGAGACGTCCTTTTATGCAGCTATCCCTTGAGAGGGCGTTTTGCTTGCTTAGAAGAAAGTGTCAAAAGAAAAAGTAAAGTGAACACCTGTATCCGCTGAAGGAGTAGGGCAGCTGCCAGTGCCCAGGTGCGAAGAGAGAGCCATCAGGCCTTGAGCATATCATTGACACTTATTATCATCATCACTAACATAACAGTAATGATGAATTTAATAGCAATAACAACAAGAATCATAATATAAAATGGTAGTAGTAGTAGTTATGATGATAATGATGAAAATGATAATGATAATAATAATTTTGATGGTAATAATAATAATAACTACAATAACAATAATAATAATACTGATGATAATAATGATAATGATAATACAAATTATAATTATGATTATAAACCCAATAATAATAATAGTAAATAAGAGAATGCTAATGCCAATAATGATTAATTATTATTAATAATATTAATATTAATGATGATAATGAAAATTATAATAACTATGATCATAATTCCCAACATAACAATAAGCAACAATAATGACAAACGCAAAACTTACACAAACACACATACCCCCTTACCCTACACACCAACCACCACACACTCTCGCTTCTCGTTGAAGAGGGTCGTAAATTTTCCCTTTCATTATTCTCTTGTCCTTCCGAGAGAATTTCTACCTACGGGAGAAGATGGAAAATGATAAATTGTGTGTGACTAGAATTCATATGCTCTCAGAATACCAGGAAGAGGGAACTCCTCGGCATGGGAGGCACCACCACTGTATAGACTGGTCCTCCCTCATCACATGTTTCCTCGCCAATACACCCACTTCCGTGACCTACGCGCAGAAAGTCACTTTAAGCCAACTGCTTCGGCTGCAGGGACACGTCTCGACTGCCCAGGAGTTGACCTACAAGGTCTCTGAGGAAGAGAGGGGGCTGCTGTCTGCCACAGGACCCTTAGTCGGCCACCGTTTTTTCGCTCCTTCTGGGGTCCCGGCCCCTCTGACGGAGTTAGGGCTGGGCTCTTGACGTCGGTTTGGCGGTCTCAGTCGGAAATACGATCCGGGACGTGCTAGTGATGTTCGCCGGGTGGTCAGCGCTTCCAGATAGGCCAGAACTTCAAAACGGAAGCGGCGCCCCACAGTTGCCTCGAGGGGGGGGGGGGATTCTTCAGACCTTCCGGCCGCGAAGCAAACCCGATCTTTCAGAAAGATTTGACACCACCTTTCAGCCTTCACCACAGACATTCCACCCTCGCCACAGATAGAACGAAGAACGAGCGCTTCTTTCAATCCGCCTCACCAACAAGATGACTTCAACAGGTCCCTCAATAAGCAAATTTCCTCAAGAGTAGCACCAAGTAATGCTACACATGAGGATATTTTTGCTCTACTTACGCGTAACCTAGGGAATAACCCGAGTCAGTATAAAATACCTGATATGTAAAAAAAGAAAAGCAATTATGCTAGATTAGATTAGGTTAGGTTGGTAAAGGTAGGTTAGGTTAGGGGAGGTTAGATTTAAAGCGTTTTAAGCAGGGGAGCGCTTGGCAAGAATTCTTGCCAAGCGCTGTACCGTTCCCTGCTTAAAACGCTTTCCAAGGCAGGCAGGCCCTCTTCAGTGATGCCAGACATGTGGAAATGTCTGTTTAAAAAGTACAAATCATAACAGTCCTTGATGAGCATAGAAACATCAAAATAACACGAAATATACATACTTGGGTTTTAAAAGCAATATTCCCACCAACAATCTCGGAAAGAGATAACTTATGCACAAGTCGAGGGTGGAGTTTATTTCACTTGCGGTTGGTAACACTTTGAGCGCGCAATTCAAAACAACTGACAAGCTAGCGCCGCATCAAGATGGCAGAGAAGTAAATAAATCTACCCAAACATCTTAACAAAGCGCTATATTTTCTCCTATATTCATATAAAGTGCCTCTAAAACAATGACACACTCTTCCGATTGACAGCCCTTTCATTCTGACGCGTTATCAAAACAAATGAATATCCCTGAATTAAAATGTAGGCCTACCCATTCCCATATATCCGATTTTATGAGGTTAAATATAAATCATCGAATATAATATCAACAGAAGAATGCTAGAATTTCTCAGACTTTTTCACTTGAAATATTTTTCATTTCATAAAATAGCTGATATATTCTCGATTTAGAAAGACGAGAAGTTTAACAATATGAGTAAAATTGTTCGTCTTATAATCATTTATTATTCATAAGTAAAACTTTTTATTCCCATAATCTCCATGATCTCCTTTCGTTTTCAGTTAATTTCAATTTCTTTGAATATGATTTTAAGAAAATTACAGAATCAGATACCGTGAAAAAATTATTTATCTGATAAGATATCAAGCGGAGTTCCTGGCCAACGCACGCATTCGAAGGATCGTGACCGACGCCGTTGCCATGGTGACGGTACACCGCTTGACTTAGCAAGCGCAAGTCAAGCCATCTACGGAGGTCGCTTGAGAAAGCAAGCGAAATGCTTGAGTTCGCAAGAAAAACGCTTGAGATATCAGGCAAGAACTTTCCCTGCTTAAAACACTTTAAGTTAGTTAAGTTAAGGTTAGGTTTACACACGCATACGCATGTGTGCCGTACGCCTAACCGCGAAAAATCTAATATGGCTGCCGTATGTACAACCTCAACCAAATGCGAAATGGTTTTAGGATTTTCTTTTCTTTTGAAAAAGGAAAAAATAGGATAAAAGGATGGAGAGGACATGGGATGAAAATATATCGGTTTGAATTATTACGATGAGTCATTGCGATGAGGTATTTCCGTTTGATAAAACATATGTTTTATCAACTCCATTTCATGTTGAGAACACCATTGATATTAATACTATTAATACATATGTTTTGTAAGATACTGATTACTTGTGTATTAGACAAAAGATATTTTCTGAAAAAGAGAAAAGAAAAAGTGTGGTAATTCTGGCGAGCATACAGAAAAAACAAGTGAATTCTCACGAGGCTAAGATTTGCCCTTTTAATGAGTATCAAATATATGCAAATCTCCAAGTGATTACAATTAGCATTTTTTTTTACCAAGAGTAAAAAACTAGCTGTAAATTAAACCAAACATTAATCAATAATTGAGAAATCGAATGAATTTCATATCCCTGTGCTGTTTTCTCATACTTTTTTAACATTGTACAAAATATAGGCTTATTGCAAGAGGACTAACATTAATATATATTTCTTATATCAACATTAAAAAGGGACCATCATTTCTTACACACTGGCTTTATTTGAAGACAGACAGACAGACAGGCACAGACAGATAGACAGACAGACAGACAAAGACAGAGAATCTATATACACATTGATTATAAATACCTTTGTGAATAAAATCTGAATAAATGCGTTAACTATTTTGAAAATGGAGAACAAGCGAGAGAAACAGGCACACCAATCAATGAATTAAACCATAACAAATGCTATCTAGGAATTATTAGAGCAATATAAATAAAATCGCAACAGATAAATTATATTTTTGGTCTAGATACCTTTTTAGATATTTGTTTATTTAAAGAAAATCACAACATATAAATAGTATTACACCTTACATTTTTCGTTAGAAATAAGTTTGTTTATTAATTGTCACTTTGATGAGAGGAAATCGAGAAAAATCTAATATTTTCCCATTTTCTCTTTCTATATCATTTATTATTCACAGCCATAAAAATGAAATATAGAATTACGATATTGATGTTTACTATCAGTGTTAAGGGTTATTATTAATCATATTGCCAAAAAATATAACATTATTGCTATGATAATATGCTACCGACCGAAGACATTTTTCAAAAACCCAAATATATAAATTTTCAGCATCTATATCAAATCACAATAGATTCACAGTATCTTAAGAATGACATAGATACAAGATGGATATTTTTAATTTGTTTTTTTATATGAACTTACCCATAAGAAGAGGATTTTCTTCGTCACACTTCCTTCTGACCAAATGTTTTGATAAATTATTTGAAAATGATTTTTATCCTAATGCATTGACTCCTTTATTTGTTGCTTTTCCGAAAGTATTGTTTAAAATTATTGATGAAAAAAATTCAAATATGCTATTTTGGACGTCTATTAAGATTATTCAAATCTAATGATTAAAAAAAAAAGATTCAAAGAAGTTCTGCCGGATGTATGATAACCGATTTTTTTACAGGTGATATTGTAATCATTCATATATTTTGTACAATAGAAACGTATCTTCGTGTTATTTTGGGTACTGATACATAATTCATATTAGCAATGAAACCTAACGGAAAAGATAACAATGATTGATTTACCGTATGCTGTCAGCTGACGGGGGTAAACATTTATTTCCTTCGTACGCATTTTGATATATTCTATGATTATGACAGCTGTATTAATCGGTGTTCTCACATATCCTCTTTCGTTATGTATATCTATTATTTAGATATGAACACACACATATGTGTGTGTATGTGCGTGCGTGCGTGTGTGTGCGTGCGTGCGTGCGTGTGTGTGCGTGCGTGCGTGCGTGCGTGCGTGTGTGTGTGTGTGTGTGTGTGTGTATTTATATGTATATATATATGCATGTATGTACGTAAATACATACATATATATGTATATGTACATATATGTATGTGTGTGTGTGTATATATATATATACATATATATATATATGCATGTATGTACGTAAATACATACATATATATGTATATGTACATATATGTATGAGTGTGTGTGTGTATATATATATATATGTATATATACATATATATATGCATGTATGTACGTAAATACATACATATATATGTATATGTACATATATGTATATGTATATATATATATATATATATATATATATATATATATATATATATATATATCATACATACATACATATATATATATATATATATTATATGTGTGTGTACATGTAGGCCTATATATATATGTATATGTGCATCATACATGCATACATACACATATACTCAACAACGCACACACATACCTATATATGCGTGTATGTGTGTATGTGCGTGTGTGCGTATGTGTGCGTGTGTGTTTGTGTGCGTGCGTGTGTGTGTGTTTGTGTGTGTGCGTGCGTGTGTGTATGTGCCCCATCAAGGTCAACGCTACCCCACCCCCACCCCCCGCAAAGGCCACTCTTCCACGATTTTTTACTTAAATTGCGCATTTATAGCTGTGGTCGTACCTTTCAGATGTTCCTAAAATAACTCATTTTTATTTTTTTATTTTTTTCTTGAGGAGGCTCGCGGCGTCTCGAAAACTGACTTCGCTTGCCAACTTTAACCCCCCTCCCTCCCCCCGCCAAGAAAAAAGCTGAAATGACGCTCTTGTGTATGTATATGTATGTACCAGCACATTATCACTGAGACTGAGATGTATAGATAGATAGATAGTTAAATAGATTTATGAATTTCAGCTATCGACTTTCCACGAGGGAAGCGTAATCTTAAGATGAAAATTATAACCAGTGCTGTGATGAACATCTTTATTGCAACGTTTCAAAGACGATTGCACGTCTTCATCTTCAGTGCTATAAAAGTACAAAACAAGTAAAAACATTAGAGCCGGACAAGGCACAAATTAATACAGTTCAGAAAAAAAACAGAATATATTACAAAAAGCGAAAAAAGAAACAAAACAACGAAAAAATAAGGGGAATGTATACAAAAGTAAAACACACCGTGAATGGGGAAACAGGCAGTAACGGTTTCAAAATTACACCGTAAATAGCTGTGTGTGGCTGTCTGATTGGTATTAAGCTCTGGTTTCATCTTGTGGATCAGCAAAGACTGTCTGTAAGGAGATGTAAAAAGAAATAATAATTACAATATCTACACTTCTAAAGAAGAGTCCTTTTCCTCGTAATTATGTTCAAGTATTATTTATATGTATACTTTTCCTTGCTGCAACACTAGGTACATTGGATCAACATCACGTTGGTTCAAGCACAGAATTCTTGAACATAAAGGGAAATCCACAAGAACTGGCTTACCTCTCACCAGCACGTCCTTCTCCGTTATTCGCCAACACACACACACACACAGAAGACCATCCCTGCACTCACAATGACTTCAAATTTCTTTTTGCATCTCCTTACAGACTAGACCTCCTCATCTCAGAGTCTCTGCAAGATGAAACCAGAGCTTAATACCAATCAGACAGCCACACAGCTATTTACGGTGTAATTTTGAAACCGTTACTGCCTGTTTCCCCATTCACGGTGTGTTTTACTTTTGTATACATTCCCCTTATTTTTTCGTTGTTTTGTTTCTTTTTTCGCTTTTTGTAATATATTCTGTTTTTTTTCTGAACTGTATTAATTTGTGCCTTGTCCGGCTCTAATGTTTTTACTTGTTTTGTACTTTTATAGCACTGAAGATGAAGACGTGCAATCGTCTTTGAAACGTTGCAATAAAGATGTTCATCACAGCACTGGTTTTCATATATATATATATATATATATATATATATATATATATATATATATATATATAAACATATATGCATATATGTATATATATATATATATATATATATATATATATATATATATATATATATGTGTGTGTGTGTGTGTGTGTGGGTGTGTGTGTGTATGCACACACAAACGCTCATATATATATATATATATATATATATATATATATATATATATATATATATATATATATATATATGTATATGTATGTATGTGTATATATATATGTATATGTATATATGTATATATATATATATATATATGTACATATATATATATGTATATATATATATGTTAATATTTATATATTGTGTTTATGTGTATGTGTATAAGTACACACACATATATATATATATATATATATATATTATATTATATATACACATGAAAATATATAAATATATACACATACAAATGTATGTATATATGTTTATATATATACGTATATATATATATACATACATACACACACACACACACACACACACACACACACACATATATATATATATATATATATATATATATATATATATATATATATATATGAACACAAGCACAAACACAATCACGTGAACACAAGAATGAAAATGAAACTAGCCACAAAGAGAAATTGAAAATAAGCGTGACGTTTCGAACTCTTCACGAGTTCCTCATCAGACGAAAACCGAAATGGACCAATTCAATCAATGGATCCATTTCGGTTTTCGTCTGATGAGGAACTCGTGAAGAGTTCGAAACGTCACGCTTATTTTCAATTTCTCATTGTGGCTAGTTTCATTTTCATATATATATATATATATATATATATATATATATATGTATATATATACATATGTATATATCTATCTATCAATATATATATACATATATATATATATATATATATATATATATATATATATATATATATATATATATATGCAAACCCCCGAGCACACTCTGGATAAGCCAAGATAAGTAACGACCTATTCCTCTTATCTTTCGACTTTCCAGATTAGGATAATCTGTCCGTGACGCTTGTGACATCTGCCACTCTTGGATGTCCCAGAGCCAGAGCAGTCTTCGTGTGGTTTAGAATTATGTTGAATCTCAACATTTGGGTCGAATGTGCACTTCACTCCCTCGTTGGAGTATGCTCTCGACATCTTTATCATTGTTAGTT
>NC_091591.1:518954-526454 GCF_042767895.1 Penaeus vannamei | reverse complement strand
ACTCATTTGAATCAGACTGACTATTTACATACTGTTGCTTGTAGATTTTGAAATATGTTCAGGAAAAGTGAAAACAGACATCAGATAATGAAAAGTGCTATATTGCCACTTGGAGCACAATGGAATGTTGCTTCGTTGTACTTGCTTAGACAAGATCAAATTTTTCATGATATGGGAATATGAAAGGAAATTTGGGAGGAAAAAAAAAAGCTGAATATTTTAAATAAGTTTTAACACATTAAAAAAATGTGAATATCCTGTAACAGAGAGATTTTCAATTGTTCTCTTCTTGTAGAAATATTGGTAATATTCCTATTGTGTGCTGTGCTGGCGCAGTGGTAACGTGCTGGTATAGCAACTTGCAGACCTGCGTTCAGTCCCATGCCCGGCCAGTGAATGGTAACCCCAGTCATTCCTTGCACACGGGTAGATTTGGGCAGAATAAAACAGACAGTATGTCACAGCAAAGAATATCCATTGTAACAAATGTAATTAAAACTAAATCTAAATCATTGATTTTGGGGGGGTGGGGGATGGAAAGGGAATTCCTCAAATGGCAGTGCTGATTGAAAAACCAGTCCGAGGAAGATGTCAAAGAGAAAGGAGTACCATGTAGAAGTGCAAAAGAGGATTAAAAAGACCATGAAAGTTTGTTTTGATACTAAAAGGCTCCATAGAATACATAACTCTTTTAACAGCCCAAGGTGCTTCAGTTTTTGGCACTGACAGTCTATATTAGAATCAATTGTCTTCACAGTATATCTTTCTTATGATGGTAGGCTTTGCTGGTGATTTTTAGTCAAGTACAGAACCAGCCCAAGCTCTCTCCTGCTTGAACATGCTTGGTGGATACCCAAAGCTCTTTGGATATGCCGTAACTGCATATGTCACTAGATTTATTTTAGTTGATGTCTTTATTTCTATAAATGTGATTAACTATATTGAAGTTGCTTTTACAAAAACTTTATCTTCTAAATTTTTTTTTAGTAAATCTACTGTAAAGAATTTTTGTAGAGTTGTTGCTGAGACGAATCAATCTCATGAAAGTGTGTGAGTAACAGTTACTCACTTAATTCTGTGACAACTTTAGCATATAAGAAAAGTTAATTAATTTCTTTATCAATTCCATGTGTTGTTTAGCTACCATGCAGTCCTGTCTATAGGCATGGAACTGAATTTTTTGCCTGAGTGCCTGTTTGGAATCTCTGAGGAAAAGGTAGTTAGAATTAGAATGCACAGAGAAACTTAAGATTTTGAAACCTTTTCATTTCTGGAGTTTGACATTGGTATGTAGATCTTTATTATTATCATTGTTTTATTGATGTTATCATTACTTTAGTGAGATTAACTCATTGGATCCAGATGCCTCACAGCTTATGCAATAATCAAAGTCTGGTCATTAGACTTCAGACATTAAAAGGCAGTTTAGAATTCTGTACTGGTCTTATACTACCAAAGAAAGTGAATTTGAGATGGTATGAATAAGTACAGTATGTAAACAAGAAGTTTTATAGAAGTTTTGATGATAAAACACAAATTGCAGCTCAAACTTGTGAGATTAGATAAAGTAGAAAAAAATCATTGATAGAAATACTTTACAGAAAAACATTTTAAAAGCATTTAAAAGGGAAAATGTTTCAAGAAGTTAACTTAAATGTTAGCTTTGTGCATGACTCAAAGTGTGTGATATTACCTGTGTTTGACATATGCCCTGAAAGGTAAAACATATATTAATAATTCAAAGAGAAAATGATTTTTATCCTTCTAAAGGTTGAAATATTTGTAAAGCTGTGGGTCCCGGTCTTTCTTTGGTAATAGCACCTAAAATTCACCTAATGCTTTCTGTACCATCCCTTTACCTTTACAACAAAGACTATCTTCATCTTTACCATGAGTCACTGCTGCTCAAAAAAAATAAACATAGGTTACACATCTGAATGGGAAATATTAAACTTTTAGTTTATTTCATTTGGGATCTTGAAACCCCCATAGGTACTTTTGCAACACATAGTTTGAGAAAGATTGGTTTACAAGAAGGAAATGTATGTTGTTTTGAGGGAATTTCTTTTATCCATGGAGCCAAAAACATTGTTTCTGTGTTCCTTAACCCTTTTAAGTACTATGATATAGAATTTATTATTGTTGTCTTTTCTTATTCTCTCTGCCATCACTTTTCACTCTTGACTTTTCACAGGTTAAGATAGGATGGCACAGTTTGGCGGTGGGAAGGCGCCTCCACCTTGGCAACAGAGGTCCCAGACGACACCTCAGTTGCAGCCCTCTCTCTTGGGCCAGCACCCATCGGCCCCAAGTCAGCAGTTGGTCCTCGGAGCAGCACCTCAGCAGCCACAGTATGCCCCTGTTCAACAGAGCATGATCCAGCCCCCAGGGTTGGGAGGTCTCCAGACCCTGGGGCAACCCACCATCACCCAGCAGACCATCGGCCAGCCTACTACTGGGGGCAGCCTCATGGGGCAGCCCCCTATGACCAGCCAAGCCCTGCAGCCCCCCAGCCTGGTCAACCCCACACAGATCACCAATTCACAAATGCAACCGCAGATACAGCCTCAGATACAGCCACAGGTAAAGTACCTTGGGAGAATTGACAGGTGTCTAAAGGTCATTTTCATAAAGGTGCTATAGGGAATGATTTCTTTTATCTATTTTTTATTTATTTATTTATTTATTTATTTTTTCTTAGTGCTCAGATTGAAATCATAATACATTTTAAAGTACATTTTAATGAACAATGTATAAAAGAAAATAAGGTAGGATAAACAAATAGGTAAATAAATATAATAAAATAAATAAATAGATAAATAAATTAATAAATTAATAAATACAGGAGAAAGAGTTGGCACTATTTATGCAATAGCATGTAGAAGACCAGGCCTATTAACCAGTGGTGACCCAGTTCGTGTGCTGCCTACTCTAGTTTAGCTTCATTTATTTTGCTTTTTGGCAGATGTCTCTGCTAGTGCTCAGCCACCAAAGAATCAATAAGTAGGCTTTACATGACCTCACCTGATTCGCGCATTCCCTGAATTTTTTTAGAAAACGTTTTCCTCATGTGGTTCATATTGATACTGTTATTACTATTATAGATGTGATTATTCATAATGTTACTGACAATACTATTTGCTATAGAAATATTAAATAATCTTCCGTAAATCAAGGAAGTGGGTGAATTGATTTGATTGATAGAACTAGTATTTGACTCCTTGATGACCAAGCATTTATTAAGCCATGTAGGTAAAAACGAAATTAATCATTAGAATCACAGAGGGCATGGCATGTCAAGCTGTCATGGTGTCAGTGGATTAAAGATTTACAGGAAGGTACTCTGCCTACAGTATTCAGTCACATTTATGGTGCCATCATTTGTGTGGAGTGATAGATTTCTACTTGAAGACTAATATCACCTTATGCCAAGTTTACATATATTGAAAAATTTAATTTTCCCTTGAAAATATATATTTTAAGAATTCAGAAACATATAGCTTGAATAGTGAGCAAAATATTTGTAACAGATATTGACACCAGTACAACATTGAATATACGGAGAAGAAACTCTGGTTTATGGAATTTTTGCCAAGTTGATGCCATAAATGCTTGATTACTAGAAGTACTCTTGCACAACCAGCTGAAGTAACAAGTTCTTCCTCCAGGTGACAGCTGTGACGTACCCAGCTCCAAGAGCGTTGGCTCCTCCTGGTGCTTTCAACCCAGCAGCCACCCCAAGCAACATGGGTAACAACATTGCCACCAATATACAAACCAATATACAAAATAGTATAGCCAGCACTAACGCAGCGCAGCAACCACAGAAACAGAGAGTGTTCACGGGAACAATAACAAAGCTATGTGCTGATTTTGGCTTTGTAGATGAGGACGTCTTCTTTCAGACCAGGTGGGATAATTGAGACCCTAAGGGAATCATCTATTTTTCTTTTCTTTTCTTTTTTTTCTTTTTCTTTTTTTGTTAGAGATTTTACACTAATCCGTACTTAAAAAAGAAATCTTTTATGTAATTCTGAAATGTATATTCTCTATGGTTCAGTTCATTTTCTAACATTATGGTGTTTACAACAATACTGCATTTTTTGTAAGAATAATATTGCATTTTTTATCCAAGAAAAACATGATTTCATCATTTTTAATAATAAAAGGAAATGATAAGGATGGGATAAGAAATCATAAGAGAACTTTAACAAGGCAAAGAGAATATATATAAAGCAAACTCAGTATGCTCATACTTTTCTAATTTATCAAATTACCACAATGTTACAAGGTTTTCTTTGAAGTAAGATAAAATTTCACATTTGTGGGGGACAGTGTAGGTGGTCAAAAGTTCTCAGAAATGCTTGTATCATCTATTACCTTGAAAAGGTAACTTTTGGCTTCTTTTCGGAGTAGTGAAGTTCCCTTGATGCTCTATGTTTCATCTTTATGCTTCAAAATTTTCCTGAAATGTTCAATATTGATTGATTTAGCTTATGATCAAGTTCATATGATTTTGATCATCATCATTATCATCGGAAGTATTATTTATTTACCTCTCTCTTTCTAGTTGTGTAAAAGGCCAAGCTCCCAAAGTAGGAGACCGTGTGCTCGTAGAAGCTACCTATAACCCCAACATGCCTTTCAAGTGGAACGCCAATCGTGTCCAAGTCATTCCCGGACCAACAGGAACCCCTTCGCAGAACCAAAGCCGTACTGGCCCCCCAGCAAGAGAGATAAACAGTAGAGGGGGCTCATATAATGCTGTACCTCCCCCCAATTTTAGTAGTGGTAAGTTGTGGAAAGATTTTTATTTCTTTTTCTTGTATAAATTTGAATATTAGTAACTGGAAGAATAACCATGTGTTCTTGCAGATAGGTAAACTAGGAGAGATATTGAGGACATTGAAGTCATGGAATATTTATCAGAAAAATCTTCAGGATATCTTCTCTTATTTCATTGCAACATGCCTTTGCTTGGTAACTGTGACATACTTGGTGTTCTAGATACTTTTTTATGTAGTTTGTTTTATGTCATGTTGTGCTATTTATAGACCTGTTGTGAATAGCATAAGTTTCTAATTTATTGTGCATTATCTTTTATACTTGTCCATTAAGAATAAAGATATAGGTAAAAAAGTATAGAATAGTCAGTTATTGATTAGGAGATAAAGAATAATAGTTTATTAGCCCATTTCTAAGTTATACACAAAATTGATTGGGTTAATAGATTTAGCAATCCAGTCCTCTCTCCTCCTATATTGGTTCTTCGTATCCTTCATCTCTATGGTCTTACTTCTCTCTTCTATCAATGGTTATTATTATTATTATTATTATATATGCATTATTACTTCTGTTTCTTCAATTTCTCGTCTCATCTTTTTTACATTATCTTTATCACTTCTGTTTCTTTTCACCCTGTCTGTTTCTCATTTACTTCCTCCACTTATTTGTCCTTTTTTATAGTAAGAACGTGTTTTGATATAGATATACTGATCTTGATATAGTGAGGTGAGATCCAAGCACACATACGAAGAAAGTGCTGCATTCTCACACCAAAGTTTGCAAACCTTCAGCTTTTTCCATTCCTTTCTGCTACAACTTCCTAGTCAGGCTGATGAAGCAAACCGCGATTCCCGCAGAGAGCCAGGGAGCAAACTTTGGGCCTCGGGGAACAATCGGGCCACGGCCGAGATCTCCCAGGAGAGACAGAAGAGAAGAGCGCAGCAGAGCGTCAAGAGATGGAGAGCGTGATCGTAGCGAGAAAGACAAAGAGGAGAAGAGAGAAAACCGTAAACGCAGTAGGAGTAGAGGAAGATCTCGGTCGCCCCCCAGACGGAGGCTCAGGGTGGTTCCACGTTATAATGTACAAGTCCCCAAGATTCTATTACACATGTAAGATGTTAACCAATTTGTTTCTATTCCCCCCCCCCCAAGTATTAGCTATTCTTCTTTTTGGATTTAGCTGTAGGATTTGTTTTATTGTTTTATAGTCTTATGTGTTTTGATATATCTTGTAATAATTGAAGTAATAGTAGTTTTTTTTCTTTCTTTTTTTTGGACAACCCTAACTAACTGGTCAAAAATTGATTTTGAACCCAATGCAGATGGGCTGCTCATGGCAGTAAGTTAGCCAAAATATAGGCTCACAACCCACACACAGCCACATATGGGGTTGTGTATTTGTGTTGATTTTAGACATTGTTGTTAGTTCACCTTGAAGAATGTAGTGACAGTCACACAGCACACAAACACTATGTCACTGCCATGGCTTTACCTAAAAATTGACCTACCTGTCTGCTGAAAGTTAATGAAGCCCAGGGTCAAAGTCTGAAGTTCAAACTCATGACCAAGATGAAATTTAGATTACAACTCTTAGTATAGAATAATTTAGAGGAGCATACTTTAATTGGGGGAATTTTCAAAACACACCCATAAACCCACATTTGTGATGGGTGGTGATATTGTAGAAGTGAGTTTCAGTCTTAGAAGAGACCGCTAAATTTTGTCTGATAGGGAGCTCTATTCTTTACCTCCCTTTTGACATACCCTCGTCTTTACCATTTCAGGAAAGAAGCCAATGTTTTGGAGCTTAAGAAACGGTATAGCAACTTGTACATCCCATCTGATGTGTTCCTGGCTCGTCCTCTCTGGTCGGACACATTCCCGGCTTACAGGTCCTTCCAGTTCCCTCGGCCGGTATCCTTTCACATCATGAATAAGGAGGTAGAGCCCGTGCTGGAGAATGACGCTATCTATGATGCCCCAGATGCCAACCACAGTTTTGCAGCCAAGGTCTGTTCATTCACAAGTTTTGTGGGGAGGTTTTCTTCAGGGAGGTGTTGATGTGCTTTTTGTTTTGTGCTGGCAAATGCTGCTGCTGTGCTCTGCATGTTCTGTGGGAAGGTGATGCTGTGCTTTGTGCATTGTGGGTGGTCTTTGTTGTCTCAGATTGGGTATGGGTGACAACAGTGGGAGATGAGGTATGCCAGAATTGAAGTATTTATCTTCATGATCCTGGCATGTCTTGAGATTGTAGTGATACAGTTATAGTGGAGGCTGTTTCTTGAGCTCTACTCTTCATAAGGTTATGATATAATCAGCTTAACCTTTAGATTGTGCTTATTGTCAATTGATGATAGATACAAGATGCTGTCAGAATATCTATCAGTTATGTGAATAAAAGTGAAGAAAGTAGCAATTTATGCATATACAGGAACATTTAAGTAAAAATGGATGTTTGGTCAACAGGTTAAATATTTTTGTGATTCCACAGTTACAAAGGAGATAAAAGGGATGGTTAGAAATTAAGAAAATATTTAATTTCCTCAATTTATTTTGAAAAGTGTAACATCACGGTTTCATCAATGTGTTATGTGATTCACTTGTGGAAAAAATAAATTTTAGGAGAAAACATGTCCGTGAAAGTCATGGAGTTTCATGAAAGAAGATTAAGACATGTGAAACTTTCCTTTATAGGTTTGTCAGTTAGAACTAGCT